>NC_089766.1:49147296-49317296 GCF_040412425.1 Macrobrachium rosenbergii
AGATATACAGTATATAATATTATATATATATATATATATATATATATATATATATATATATATATATATATATATATATATATATATATATACACATATAATGTTACCATCGTGGATACATTCAAGTACGTACACACAAATGAGTGCGATCACACAGGGCATTCTTCCCAAGTTCACTGGGCGGCTTATCCGCGAAGATGTTGTTTTAGCGATAAGCCAAAGTGACCTCTTCATTTAGGGGAGTCTCCCATTAATTCTGTGCCCGATCCCGGCCACTTCGGCCTGTCTCCGTTTTCTGTGTCCCTTGAAGAGCAGTCGAGATTATTTTCTACTTTATTTGCCTATTATTATTATTATTATTATTATTATTATTATTATTATTATTATTATTATTATTATTATTATTCAGAAGATGAACCCTATTCATATGGAACAAGCCCACTAAAGGGGCCGTTGACTTGGAATTCAAGCTTCCAAAGAATATGGTGTCCATTATGAAGTAAGAGTAAGTAAGGGAATATTCATACAGAAGATTTATATTATAAAAGGGCACTGGAAGATCCAAATATATTTCCTCCCTGGTCATAAAAATTCTAAACCATCTTAATTCTTTAGAAAAAAGGTGACAGGAAAAACGTTTTTACCAACTTTCAACGCCTGAAAAAAAAAAAATATAAAAGGTATATTTTAAAATAACAGACGAACAAATGCTAAAGAGTTTAACGGCTAAAATCCCTTCCCCGCTGAACCGTTGCAATCACGTCCGTCTAAACGGATATAGCAATAAGAAAATAGCGATCATTTGTGTTTCATAAAATCCCACAAAACAACATGACTCTTTAAGAAAGAATGTCTGAAGAGGATATCAGTGACCAAATCCGATTAGTCACACATTTACAAAACAAATATTAGTTTATGACGGATGTCTTCTTAAGTGTCTCTCTGATAGGCGAGTCCAATCAAGCCGGTCACTGTAATTCAAACACAACAACTTTCCCGCCGTTCCGAGAATTTTTACCTTTTTCAAGCCAGTCGATGAAAGCCACTTCTTAATGTTCGTTAGCAGGCTCAGTCCGAAGCTGTTTATTGACAAGAATGAAGAATAACATAATGCATCACCATAAAGCTGTCAAAGGAGGTCCTAAACTAAACAAGTAAAAAATGCGCCGAAGTTCCTTCCGGCGCAGTCGAGTTTTCTGTATAGTGTACAATGCTGTATGAAACTCAGCCGCGGCCCATGAAACCTCCACCCACGCCCGGTGGTGGCATGTGTTGCTGGCATATAGCGGTGCCAGACGCACGATCATGGCTAACGCTAACCTTAAATAAGATTAAAACTACTGAGGAGGCTAGAGGGCTGCAATTTGGTATGTCTGATGATTGGAGGGTGGATGATCAACTTACTAATTTGCAGGCCTCTATCCTCAGCAGTTTTTAAGACCTGAGGGCGGACAGAAAAAGTGAGGACAGAAAAAGTGCGGACAGAATAAAGCGCGGACGGACAGACAAAGCCGGCCAATAGTTTTATTTTCCAGAAAGCTAAAATGGAGGGGAAACGTTAAAATGATTTCATTGTTCATTCTATTGCGTCGGCGTCTGTAGCCAAGTTACGTCAAGTCTGTCAATCAATCAATCATCTCACACTTTGTTGTCCTGTGTATGTTCATCCGCGTGCGTGCTCGTATGCACATCAAATATTCATAGTATACACATACATGAACTGAAATGTATTTTTCATACGTAGTTACATAATGTAATCAATATACATGCTGAATGTATATATATATATATATATATATATATATATATATATATATATATATATATATATATAAAGTTATACATGTGTGTGTTCGTATGTTTTGACAGATCCCTGCCCACTCTTATCCTTTGTCTGACAGGCAAAATCCAACAGAATAATGTTTCCCCCAACGAGCAATGAGGCGTGTGTTCCTAAAAACAAACCGTGCATCGTTCATTCTCAGTAGCCCAGGAGAACCTGTCTCCCTTCCACTTGAGCAGCGCAAATCACGGCAGAAGGAGAGAATTCGCACCGAGAAATATTTATTTTTCCCCCGCCAATGGAAAACCGCAGCACAAAATTTGCAGGGAACAGAGGATGGCACTCGGATGCTGTTGCTTCCAAGAGGAATGGTTTGGCGTTCTCTCTCTCTCTCTCTTTTTTTTTTTATCAGAGTTTTCATGCCCCTTCGCCTCCATAAGCCATAAAAACCTCGGCTGCTGCGTGTTCCTTCTCGAGTGCTCCTAATTTATGGATGGGGAGCTACGAAGACCAGATTTGAAGCGAACTGTTTTGCCTCTCGGCGAGTTAGTTCTAGAACCCTCGTGGGTGTTTACCCAAGCGCTCTCTCTCTCTCTCTCTCTCTCTCTCTCTCTCTCTCTCTCTCTCTCTCTCTGGGATCGTCGTATATAACTCCTCCTGCGCTGTCGTGACTCCTTAATCCAGTATGGTCCCTAATGTCTCGGGACTTTGGTCAGGATTTTTTCTTTTTTTTTTCTTTTTTTAACATAAAGCGTCCCTATCACGATGCTTTGGTAACATTTCTTCAAATATGTATTTATAAATGGATTGCTGATACTATGGGATTATTATTGAAATATATATATATATATATATATATATATATATATATATATATATATATATATATATATATATATATATATATATGTATATATATATATATATATATATATATACACACACTATATATATATATATATATATATATATATATATATATATATATATATATATATATATATATATATATATATATATATATATATATACAAGTATATCATGTTCACCAAATGAAATATCATATGCAATTAGCCAATGAATTTTTCATATGACAAACGGCACCCAGTACTATCTTAGAACATTGCAAATGATGGTGTTTTATACAAATGACAAGCTCTCTCTCTCTCTCTCTCTCTCTCTCTCTCTCTCTCTCTCTCTCTCTCTCTCTCTCTCTCTCTCTCCACTTACAACATTTCACGAACACATGTTGCTTTCGGTTCAAACAGTACCGCCAAAATCCAGACATAAGCCTCTAAAGTACGAACATGAATCAAAAGATACATCCCAGTTCTCAGGAGAGAGAGAGAGAGAGAGAGAGAGAGAGAGAGAGAGAGAGAGAGAGAGAGAGAGACTCCTAAGGGAACCATAACTCTTCGGTGTCTTAGCGTTGCCGCCTTCACTTTGGTCTCATTGCACGTGGTAGCCTTTTGCCCTTTGCCCCAAGTGGTGTCCCACTTGGTTGGCATCCCACTTGGTTTCTTAAGTTACTTAGAGAGCTCTTTTCCTTCTCATTCACAAGTGTCAAAGGCAGATTTCTGCTAAATTCGTTTATAATAACTCATTATAGAATGTCAGAGTATTCAAGTAACCACATCCAAAATATAACATTCATAAAAATCGTGTGGACATGTCAGTCTTATTCATCTCTATCTATAAACAGTATTTCCAACATAACATTCTCTCTCTCTCTCTCTCTCTCTCTCTCTCTCTCTCTCTCTCTCTCTCTCTCTCTCTCTCTCTCGTGAGTGTCAAATTACCCAACAGATCACACGAGGGTATATCAGGCCAGAACTCTAGTTGACATTAGTTTTGCGGGGATAGGCCACAGGACATATCAACAATTCGACAATTCCCGGTAGATAATATGACACAGCGCTGTCATCACCAATAATTATCAATAGCATCCAGGGTCATCATCAACAACTGCTAGAAATGACCTATCGTTAACCTGAAATCAGTCTTGTTTACTAGTGAGACATTTCTGTTCCAACGTAACTTTGCAGTGATTGTCATCTAAATACATCATCCAAAACCTTGGAGTATCTTTTTAGAATAGACAAAATACATAACAATACTGATTCATGGCATGGAATAATGGGGTCTAGGGGATTTTCTCTCCCGTAGAAAGAGAGAAAGAAATCTAGAAATAGACGACACTATGGGAACTGGAAACATACAAAAATCTAGAGTCCCAGGAACACGAAACATACAAAAATCAAAAAAGTTCTAGATCGAGGGCACAAAAAGAAGTGAAGACCAATCTTCCTTGAACTTTGAATTCGTGTAAGACACTAGTTAATCAGCACAATTTTGTTCAATGTGCAAATATAAAAATGCCGAATTATACAATAATATGCAGAATGCACCAAGTGATTAGAAGGGACAACTCACCGGTTATTCAGGACTATTACATGGATAATTACAGGTGATACAGGTATCACCTGTAATTACACCGCGAGTGTAAAAAAAAGTATTCTTATAAACTTGTAGGCGGTAAAAAAAAAGTATCCTTATAAACTTGTAGGCGGTAAAAAAAAAGTATCTTTATAAACTTGTAGGCGGTAAAAAAAAAAAGTATCCTTATAAACTTGTAGGCGGTTTCATTTTAATGTTTTATCTATTTACCGTTTATTACTAACTCGCACTGGATTATTTAACCTGATTGCAATATTTATATTCAATAATTACATCATCACATGCATTTTTATTGTTCCGTAAAAGAAAGCTGTTGCGCCGGTTTTGTCTGTCCGTCCGCACTTTTTTCTGTCCGCACTTTTTCTGTCCACCCTCAGTTCTGTCCGCAATTACCTGTCCTCCTTCAGATCTTAGAAACTACTGGAGGCTAGAGGGCTGCAAATTGGTATGTTGATCATCCACCCTCCAGTCATCAAACATACCAAAATGCAGCCCTCTAGCCTCAGTAGTTTTATTTTATTTTTGGTTAAAGTTAGACATAATCGTGCTTCTGGCAACCATATAGGACATTCCATCACCGGGCCGTGGTTAAAGTTTCACGGGCCGCGGCTCATACGGCATTATACCGAGACGACAGAGAGAGAGATCTGTTTTCGGTGGCCTTGATTATAAGCTGTAGCGGCTGTACAGAAAACTCGACTGCGCCGAAGTGCATTTTTTAAATTGTTCTTTCTTGCGTGCGGTCAAAGTTAATATAAAAAAAGATAAATAAAGTAACCGTTTTTAACTTATAACATAGATACCTTACGCATTGTGCTTAAGGTATCTATGTTATAAGAAATCCTAGAAACCAAGAAGCAAATACTCCACTGCCCAGACAGTTGTTACTACTACTCCTACTACGGTAGAATATACAATTTAGGACGAAGGCCAAGCGCTGGGACCTATGAGGTCATTTGAAAGGAAAATTGGGAGTAAGAGGTCTGAAAGGTGTAACAGGAGGAAAACCTCGCAGATGCACTATGAAACAATTGCCAAAAGAGGGTGGAAAGTAAGACGGAAGAAAGAATATGACCGGAGGTAGAGTAAAAGGAATGAAAGGGGTTGCAGCTAGGGGCCGAAGGGACGCTGCAAAGAACCTAAGTAACGCAGAGGGCGTGACGTGCACTGTTGGCTACCCCGGCCTGCGGGGTACCTCCCCTACTATTATTATTTTTATAACATAAAATGCCACTCACCATCAGTATCATGTGCCCATCCTATCTTTACAGGTGACCCAGACTGCAATGAGCCCCGGGAGTGCGTCAACTGTGGGGCTGTAACAACCCCACTGTGGAGACGAGATTCAGGCGGCCACTACCTGTGCAACGCTTGCGGCCTCTACAGCCGCGCCAATGGCATCAACAGACCGCATGTTCGCAATCAAAGACGCGTCAGCAGTCCTGTAAGTACCCAAAGCTTACCTCAGCCTCTTGAAATACTTATGGTTAACATTTCTAAGATTCTATAGGAACAGAATAGTGAATTTAGGCTAGAGGCCAAGCACTGGGACCTACGAGGTCGTTCAGCACTGAAAGGGAAATTGATAGTAAGAATGTCTGAAAGGTGTAACAGGAGGAAAACCTCTCAGTTGCACTAGGAAACAATTTTTCGAGAGGGTGGAAAGTCAGATGGAAGAAAGAGAATATGAACGGAGGTACAGTAAAAGAAATGGAGAGACTGCAGCTATAGGAGCCGAAGGGACGCTGCAAAGACCCTTAGGTAACACCTACAGTGCACCACGTGAGGTGCAACGACGGTACTACCACCCTAAGGGGTCGTGTCTCTAAAAAGAAAGTGTGTTTGTGAGTGTCAGAGTATTAGAATTCTTCCTTTAGTTTCCTAAATTTAAGTATCATTCTTTGTCTTACCTCTGGTCTTCTAAGTGAAAGGTTCAAAGAATGCAGAGAAAGAATCACCTGAAATGATTGGTATTTCGGGGTTGATGAAGGGAAATCAAGAACTAAAAGTGAAGACTGATTGTTTAAAGACATATGGGTCTCAAAGACCCGCAGTTATAAAAATGGAGTATAGAAAGCTGGTATAAAGATCTCTCTAAGTCTTTGCTGAGATTAGGGTCAGAAAGCATCAGGTTTTAATGTTGTTTGCAGAAGTACTGAACAGCGCCACATTTAGCAAGTTCACCTAACAGTAGGTGGATATCTGTATTGTGATTTACACTAAGATTAACATCAAATAACTTTCTTAAAGACAAAGAAAAAGTGCGGTGTAGGTTAAGGATACAGGTTAAGGATAAGGGATATTGCTTCCTCGTCTCAGTTTACTAAGCGCCTAGAATTCCACTGAAGAATACTTTCCACAATCATTGCAAATGGATTCATTTCCCAGAGCTCCCAATTTTGTACTTAGTCCAAGAACCTTCCCTCTTTGGCTGAAGAGCAAAGCTTTCATTTTGAAGCGTTTGTCCTAAAATAACCTTCTATGCTCAATAGTTATTTTTACTGCTGAATTACTAAGTTATTAGATCAACAACTCTACAAAGACTTGAGATATAGAAGCACTAGTAACATGACCGTCTTTCAAACAGCCCTTCTATTTATGTTTTCTCCCTAACCTAAAACAGAAAAGTAGCTACAAGATTCCATTTCAGAGGCATTGAGATGTGGAGATATTTGAATTCCTTGTTCTTTTCTTTTTCGTCATAGCTAGGAAAAACAAACTTAGTCAATAGTTTTATGATGTATCTACTGAGTTAGATGAGAATTTAGCATATAAGAAGATGGATGAACAATGACCTGCAATTAATACGCTTTCGAAGTAGTATATGAGTAGGCAAAATTCAAGGAAGGGGTCATACAATCAGCAAGCAGAGTTTGCTTGTGGATACACAAGAGTAAGACGAGGGACTCAAAACATTAAGAGGTTTGATGAGGACCTGGGAAGCTGATGAAAAGAAAAAATGTGAGATGGTTCGAGGTGCAGCTGAATGACAGATGAGGTAATGTACAGGTTTAGAAGATGGATAACGTACTCAAGAAGAATATGGCTGTAATAAAGATGGCAAATAGTGAATATAAGGCGGTGAATCTGTGCAAGCATTTTAAGATGATGATATAGTGAAAGGAAGTAAATGCAGAGAAAATGTTAGTAGACTTTGGTTCTCAAGATATAAAAATGCAAAGGACAGATGCTGTCTAAAGATGGACCATTCAGAGTCTGAGCAACATAAAGGTGCCACGAGAATTGGAACTTCAAAAGTTCAAACGAAGATGCAATGCGTTATTACCCTAATGCTATTCTCCTTACATTTTAATACATTTTTAGCTATGTATTAATTGATTTTTTCTTTTTAATAAGTGAGATCTCTTCACTCTGTATTTCCCTTTAACTTCTCTTACTTCTTCCTTATGAGCAACATATTCTTTGGAAGCTTCTTGAATAATAATAATAATAATAATAATAATAATAATAATAATAATAATAATAATAATAATAATAATAATAATAATAATACACCAGATTCTTTGGAAGCTTGAATTTTAAGTCTTGTTCCACATGAATAGGGTTCTTCATCTTCTGAATTATAACAAGGGAGATTCATCTTCTGAATTATGTGTGTGTGTGTGTTAATGGAATGGGTAGGTGAGGTCTGCGTAAATAAGGGAATGGGAAAAGGAAATAGTTGTCCTTTTGTACGAGGATAAAGGTAATAGGAATGCCTGAAGAATGATGGGTCTGATCGTCAAAATTTACGAGTTAAATTTATAGTTATTCACAAATATTTTAGTATATACGCAATAACGCCAGCATGTTTGGTAAGTAAGGAATGTGATCAATTTTAGGGAAGTTCCTTAGGTCCACTAGTAATTTTACAATTTACCAGATGCAATAGTTATGTACAATTACGAATTTACCACATATGACTAAGCACACCTAAAAGGCAACATAATTATATATATATATATATATATATATATATACATATATATATATATATATATATATATTTTTTTTTTTTTTTTTACCTGAACAATTATTAATATCAAGTTCTCAAATTCTAATTTTTTACATATTCCCACTAAGCAAAGAATCCAAACTTTACTCTTGAAATTCATTCCCAAAACATAACGTTCTAATCTTCATGTTCTGCCGCGGACGAAAACCCAAAAGTAGATCCAAGCCATCTATAAGATCGTATAGTCCATCGCAACGAAGAAGTCTTTCCCTTTTTGACCAAGACAGTAATTCCCATTTCACCGTGATTCCCTTTTCCCCTCCCCGCAGTATCCAACTCCGGCGTCAACGCCACAACCAGCCCGCAGGAGTGGGATGACGTGCAGCAACTGTCAAACGACCAACACGACCCTTTGGAGAAGGAACAATAACGGAGAGCCAGTCTGCAACGCCTGCGGCCTTTACTACAAGCTGCACGGGGTGAGTACAACATACTGTGGTTGTTGTATGTTTGCATGTATGCAAGCACGCGTGTGTGTGTGTGTATATATATATATATATATATATATATATATATATATATATATATATATATATATATATATATATATATATATATATATACATATATATATACACACACAAAACTAGCATTTAAATGGTGCCATATTTTAATACTCTCACTACACCACCGAAAGATCCGAGGTCGATCGCAAGAGGGGACGACTTTGGGCCTGTTTAATAATAAAAAAAAAAAAAACACACACACACACACTGTGCCATTTCGATCTATGCAGTGAATTAATACTGGTCAGTCGACTGTAGTGGTTCATAGCACCACAAATACTGCTACGGAGACCAGAGTTACTTCATATTCTTGCATTTGGATCTGAGACTTCGTAGTCATAAGCGTGTACAAAAGATTTGAAAAATTAGTGTTCAGAGGGCATTGTGGTTATAACAATTACATAAGTATCTGGTAAAAAGTGGCTATAATTATTATAAATTATACCCAACAAAGTTGGAAGAAACATGCTTTCCCTCCTATGCCCATGCTTATGAACAAACGAACAGAATTTGATGAAACTTGGATGAAGCATTCATTATATCATGTCCTCGAGATATTAACTTCTGGGAGAAGAGAGTTCAGAGGCGATCAGTTTCTATGGCCACCATCTCAACTCTGAGACAATTTCTTGCCAAAATTAATTATCCCTCACTCATCTAATGAAAACATTTAATTTACTCTGAGACAATTTCTTGCCAAAATTAACTATCCCTCGGCCATCTAATGAAAACATTTAATTTTCACCAGATGCTGTTCACCCGATCTTTTTCACAGCCTTCTTATGAAAGCACTTATATAAGGATGAGGAATTTCGGCAGTTTGAATGTCTTACAGAAGGACACGCTTGGTTAAGTGGATTTGGCGGAGGAACACTCTGACGATCGTTTGTTTTTAATTCTAGTTTTCTTTGATTCTAGTTTTCTGTAGAAGAAAACTATTGCGCCGGTTTTGTCTGTCCGCACTTTTTTCTGTCAGCTCTCAGATCCTAAAAACTACTGAGGCTAGAGGGCTGCAAATTGGTACGTTGACCATTCACCCTCCAATCAACAAACATACCAAATTGCAGCCCTCTAGCCTCCTCAGTAGTTTTGATTTCATTTAAGGGAGAAGTTTGCCATATCATGTGTCTGGCAACGATATAGGATAGGCCACCACCCGGACGTGGTTAAAGTTTCATGGGCCGCGGCTCATACAGTAGCTCATTTACGGTGGCCTTGTACGCTGTAGCGTCTGTAAAGAAAACCACCGAAAGAAAGCATTTTTACTCTTCTTTTTTTTTATCTGAATCAAACACAAAATGACACCCAATAAGAATGATCCATTGATTTAGCAAACAAGTTTGTTTTTCGATGGAAATGAGCAGAGAGACAGATCCTTTATAACTGATTAATGCTACTTGACTACCATGCGTGAAAATCTAGTTTCACATTTAGTGCAGTTTACATCAATTTTGAAACTTATACCGTTCAAAAATACAAACTCGCACTTCCCGTTTGACACGTTTGCTTTTGGAACCAGTATGAGAGAGAGAGAGAGAGAGAGAGAGAGAGAGAGAGAGAGAGAGAGAGCGGGGCTGATGGAGTGTCACGGTAAGGAAAGCATAGACAAGTTGGGCGGGACTGATTTGAAGGCGGAAAATTGAAAGAGGGAAGCGCCGACAAAGTAGACGTCTTACGGTGACGTGTCGTAGCCTAATACGCTGTCAACATCCTACTCAGCGGCGATCGAGCTCATGTTGACAGTATGTTATCAGGGCACAGCGCAAGAACGAGGTAATCACCGACGCCGTGTACGTCAGCCGCCTGTTATCTTTGTTTGTGTGTTAACCCCACAGTGAGGGACTCTCATCCCCTTCCTTCCTGTCATGTAATAATAATAATAATAATAATAATAATAATAATAATAATAATAATAATAATAATAATAATAATACTGAGTTGAGCTTAATAATGTACATTTCAAGGTTCGGAAGTAAATCAATGTAGTAACTCTTAATTTATTATATACAAAAGATAAATCAAACAGTACAAAATAAGATGTTACAATAACATCGTACTTGGACTGATAACAAATGAGAGATATTCTGTGGGCGCCGGCTCGGTCAGCTGAAGGTTTTCTACGCTATGCTACCGTCAAATTGGATGGGATTAGCATAATAATGAGGTTATATCAGAATATTATTTATCAGAAACCAGTCTAACATACTTTAAAATTACAGCATAGCAAACGAAGCTAGAGAATACGCCCTATACAAGCCAACCTCTACGATATGTTTACATATTATACAATTTACCCTTTTGTACAATGCGTACGGACGCGTGAAAAAATAGTTAAAATTATAATGCTCAGCTAAAAATATGTGTGATGTTTGTCTGGAGAAAGATATGACAATGCATGAATATACGTATTAACGCTACAGTTAACAAAGAATATATTTGTTGGACAAATACAGTTTTCAAACACGTGTATGTTAAATTATTTTTAGCAGGCAAAATTTCTTCATTGGAGTTGTGGGTAGAGCTCTCGCCTAGCACGCTGTTGGCTCAACGTTCGACTCTCCGAACCAATGAAGAATTAGAAGGGTTTATTTCTGGTGATAGAAATTCATTTCTCGTCACAACGTGTTTCGGATTCCACAATAAGCTGTAGGTCCCGTTGCTAGGTAACCAGTTAGTTCTTAGCCACGTAAAATAAATCCAATCCTTCGGGCCAGCCCTAGGAGAGCTGTTAATCAGCTCAGTGGTCTGGTTAAATTAAGTTATACTCTTCTTTTAGCAGGCAAAAGAACCTATTCTGACTTATACACTTCAAAAGGACGAAAAAATGTAAAAAAAAAAAAAAAAAAAAGTTCCTGACCCCTGCAAAAAGTGAGTCACGTTACGTGCACGCGACGTGAAAACGTTAATGCTACTTAACGCCACTTCAAACCGTATCGAGGATCTCAGCGGGGAGGCGAGTGCGCCCTTGCGAAGAGGCGGCGCCACTGATCAAGGACAGCATCACACGAACAATTATTTCCTTCGATGAGAATCGCTGACGAATTTAATGAGCTTCCTTCCTCGATAACCGGCAGACCAGCCCATCAGAACGAGACCGCTCGCCTCCAGGAACAGGACAGACAAAGAGATAACACGGTGATCATCCAAGCAATTCGGAGAAGCACAAGTGATCATTATTATATGATTAGTACAGCTGGGAATTTCACCCCCGTTCGTATTTGAAATTCGTAATTCGTTCACGTTACGAAAAGCTAAGCTACATCTGCAACGTTCCCCCCCAGAGTTGAGTGGAATATTGAGTTTAGGCCAAAAGCCAAGCACTGGGACCCATGAGGTCATTCAGCGCTGGAAAGGAAATTGAGAGTTGGCAGGTTTCATTGAAATGTATAACAGGAGAAAAACCTCACTATGAAACAATTGCTAGGAGAGGGTAGATAGCAAGAAGGAAGAAAGATAATTATGAAAGGAGGTACAGTAAAAGGAATGAAAGGGGTTGCAGCTATAGGTTGGCCGAAGGGACGCTGCAAAGAACCTTTAGTGATGCCTACAGTGCGCTCTTGACCCTTATTTGCCAAATTTCGCTTCAAGATTCGCTCTCAGCCTTGATTGGCTTTCCCTGACGACCTTATCAGACAGTATTTAAGAAGGAGGAAGGACCAATTTGTTAAATAGTTACAAAGAACATTTCCTTCCTTCCTTTTTTTTTTTTTTGGGGGTAACTTACACTTCATTACTTCCAGAAAATCTTGAAGTACTGAAATTCATCACCCATCCACACATATACGTACAACTTTTTATAAAAGCCAATTTAACAAGCAAAGAAGCTTAACAACTGACCAAATTGACGCCAGTTCTCACGCACACGTCTTATCTCTTCACCCATATGACCTTGGCAGGCTGAGAACCTGAATCTGGCGACTTTACCGTTTGCTGAACTGTAGGTGAATAACTGAGGTAGCCAAGACTCGGTGGGTGAGGAGGATAAGAATGTGAAAGAAAAGAGGTACATAACGATTAGCAGAGCCCTGGAAGGCTGTTTGATAGGATAAATATTCAGGGACAAAGTTAGAGATTATCTGCTTACATATGAAATAGAAACAAAGTTATAGTTTCGAAATATTTGATAAATAAAATTGAACACAGTAAGTTCTGTCGTTACTGATACAATAACATTACATCTGCTGCGTTTGTATTTCCTTTTAAAACGCATATTTAATCAAAGACAGCATGCCCACAAACACACAAAAACCAGCTGTTTGAACGCGCAACTTTCCTGTATATTTTCCCTCGCGAACATCAAAAGCCAAAACGGGTTTCTGTCCAAACTCCCCTGGACAGATACGCGCCCTGATACCGCAGTCACCACCATCCTGTAATAAACTTCGTTCTTAAAAGCATGTGCAGACTGGCGTGAGTCTTGATAATTCCTAATGAAGTAGAGCGTCTTCAAGGTGCATCCGGTCACACCCCGCTATCACGCTGAGAGTAGACGTATCTGATCGAGGTTCTTGCGGGGATGTTTACTTTATTAGTGTCTGAAGGGATTCTGTGTTGTTCTCGCAAATGGCGCGTGACGTGTGGTATCGAATGGAGAATGCAGGTTGACAGATTGACTGATTGATGTTAATTTGTACTGAAATATGTATGAGGAAGAATCTCTCTCTCTCTCTCTCTCTCTCTCTCTCTCTCTCTCTCTCTCTCTCTCTCTCTCTTTATTTCAATATGTAGACAGGTAGATAGGTATATTAGGTATATATATATGTGAGCATGTGTGTGTGTTGCACAAATTTTAAATAGTGGAGAAGGTTCATCGATAATGAAAATGTCCATAAAATATAAACAATATATGATTTCAAAATACAGATAGATAGATAGGTGACAAATATAAGATATACATGTATGTGGGCATGTGTGTATGTATTTGCACTAATTTTAAATAGTGGATAGGCTCATCGACAGTGGAAAATGTCCACAAAATGTTAAATCAGTAATAATGACTCCAAAATAAGAATGATTCATACAGGCAGACACTTACACAAAATACATATATACATACATACACACATACATACATATATATATATATATATATATATATATATATATATATATATATATATATATATATATATAAATATATACTGTACATACATATATACCAATCCAACTACATATAAACAGCCAAGATTTACACAGTAAGTTTCGGCAAATTTACTTGAACCTACTTCGCAACTTAAGCGAAGGCCAGTTTTGACATCGATGCACATTCTGTCATAATTCGTTATGTGATTTTTCCTCACACCGCTACCAGGCAGTGGAATTATCTGAAGAAGCTGCTTCCCCTGGGATATAAAACGTTGCATTCTTTGGAGTTTTGTTCCGGATAACTCCTCACGCTTTATCTTAACTCTCCTTTCAACGTCTTTTCGTTTAGAACAGAATAAAATAGAGAATTTGGGCCAAAGGCTAAGCACTGGGACCTATAAGGTCAGTCAGGGCTGAAAGGGAAATTGACAGTAAAAAGGTTTGAAAGGTGTAACAAGAGGAAAAGTTCGCAGTTGCGCTATGAATCAATTGTTAAGAGGGGGTGGAAAGTAAAATGAAGAGAATACGAACGGAGGAACAGTAAAAGGAATGAAAGGGGTTGCAGCTAGGGGCCGAAGGGACGCTGCAAGGACCCTTAAATAATGCCTACATATTTTTCATTCAGATCTAATGTAGAAAAGCTTCTAAATCCATATAATCACTGTACACGTCATTTTGCGCTTTGCGGAACGTGAAAAATTACCTAGCGTCCCCTGAACAACCCCCGCCCCCCCCCCCTCCCCAAATAAAAAAAAAAGTCAAAATCACGCATGAATAGTAAACAAGTGGCCCCCAGTCTAAATAAAATGGCGGACTGTGACGTCACTTCCCGTCTACGAGCCCTTCGCTTATCGGCAGTTATCTTCAAGACCGCTCAACCCTCGATTGCCATTAGCCATAATCATCATCATCATTTCTAATTGCTCTCGTCATTAGACCCGTTCACGATGTATGGTAATTAACAAATTACCCTCATAATGACTCCTTTTCAATACGTTTCTCATAAATCATCTGACCTTTTATTTGTTTAAAATATAACATTTTAAATACCCTCCTCCAAGTCTGGGCTATCTGGGCTACTGTACCCCAAGCATCATAATAATAATAATAATAATAATAATAATAATAATAATAATAATAATAATAATAATAATAATAATAATTCTTTAAATATAATGGTGGTATGAATTCCGTTGAGCTTACATTGCGACTTCTCAACTTAGCGCATAAGTTTCTTCGTTTCAGCTGGTAAATACTAATAATAATAATAATAATAATAATAATAATAATAATAATAATAATAATAATAATAATAATACAAAGGAAACAGACCCTCTCTTAAACAGGTCTTACTGAAAAGGATGGCTGCGTTATGCGAATTTCTTATACAGGACCTTTTCTATTTTCCTTATAATTCGCTTTTCAGGCTCAGCGATGTTGGTCAGCAACTGCATGCCAATATTCACACTGGAAAAAGGATAGTGTGTGGAATGCGGGAAGTCTTTTACTGAAATATTCAATCACAAAATCGCTGAGCCTGAAAAGCGAATTATAAGGAAAATGGAAATGATGCTGTATAAGATAAATTTGAATAATAATAATAATAATAATAATAATAATAATAATAATAATAATAATAATAACCGATGAAGCCAGTCTGAGAACTCTAAAATTAATATTTTGCGGATTTAGATCTTATGTACAATCCCCAATATTTGTGCAGAACTGTACTTTTGTTTACATATTTGCAATGTTAATAATAAACTCATGAGTCATTCGAACAATGACGCAGCTCAAGGTTTAATCTTAAAAGTGACAACATTCGATCTATTGTAGTACAGGAATAGTGTAATTATTTTACCTTTTTTTTTATTTTCACATTCATGGATTCTTTCATTATCCTCTTTGCGGTCAATTTGCCTCAGAAATTATTTTAGTTAATTAAAGTAAAAAAAAATCTGGAAATATATGGGAAGTTCAACAAGCATTTAGTAACTCCTGCTGAATCAAACATTTCTTTAATTTCTAAATTATGCTGGTCCGCTGGTTTAGTGGTTAGTGTCGTGGCATGCCACTCAGACGTCGCGGGTTGGCGTTTCTTCCCCAGTGCGGTGATGAAAAATCACTGGCTCTGTATCGTGATCAGTTACTGCTGCAGTGTGGGGTCTGCCGTGGGAGGTTGAAACCAATATTCTTTGGAAGCTTCAATTTCAAGTCAGTGGCCCCTTTGGTGCGCTTGTTCCATGTGAATAGGTTTCATCTACAGAAATAATAATATAATAATAATAATCGATGATATTAGCATGTCGTTAGTTTAACTGTAATATGGACAATCAAAGGATTTAAGTAACAGCTTCATTATTTTATCGACCAAATTCCTTACTCTTACAGTAATCACGGCACCAATACATACTAGACAGAGTGAGGCATATAAAATAAAAATATCTACAGGGCCAAATTCAGACTTTGAGCTGTTGTTGACCGTTAGTGGATAAAGAGATAAATAAGAAAGATGTAGACCATTTTTTTAAGTTTATGTTAAATATCCGCAAACGATATCAGGTGCGAGAAGTGTGAGCAGCCAATCACAGCATCTTCAACGATATCGACTGCGGACATTCACCGTCATCACCAGTTGTAAATCTCTCTCTCTCTCTTTCTGTATATATATGTGTGTGTGTGTGTGTGTGTAGTATAAATATATACATAACTACATATATGGCATTTAAGCATCCAACTTAAGACCCGTAAGAATATTCCATCCCTCCAATGGAGAGAATCTAACCTTACTAGGAGGAGAGTAAACACCCGCAGCTTCATCCCATTTGCAGAATCACAGTTCCAGCCTTGTGTACCCCCACCCGCCCCCTCCCGCCCCCCCCCCAATTCCCGAACAATAACAACGCTGTTCCCACTGTCTCCTCTTACTACCGCCATTTGCTATTAGCTAATTGTCGGCCATTTGTTGGCTCGGTGATTAAGTCCCGAATTCGTTTTTACCGAATTATTCCGATAAAAAGGACTGCTAAATATGACCCCTGAGACACTACTACATAGAGATTGCCTTGCCAGATATGAGCCTGATTAATTTCATGCAATTATTCGACGGCCGATACGGGAAATCGAACCTTGCGCCCGGTGGCGCGAAGGGTCAAAATCCTAACGACCGTTCCCCCCAGTATTTTCCCAACGCCTAAGGTCGCGATCGGGGGATAAAAGCCTCTCGGTCACACGCCCATAAGGGCGGTCACGGCAGCGTGTCCTCGGTCGTTATTTAGAATCATCAAATACTCATAGAGCTAAGATGGACTCTCGTAGAGGGAACGTAAGCTGTTTCTTATCTCGACGGCGAGTAAGAGACATTTAGAGCATCTTGTTCCACGAAGGTCTGAACGTTCGCTCAATCTCTCTCTCTCTCTCTCTCTCTCTCTCTCTCTCTCTCTCTCTCTCTCTCTCTCTCTCTCTCTCTCTCTCTCTCTCTCTCGATGTCTTCATTTGCTTCCGAGGATCGAGGAGGGAAAGAAGTAACAAATTGTTTTCAAATTTTCTGATAACTGAGTTTAATTAATATAATAATAATAATAATAATAATATTATTATTATTATTATTATTATTATTATTATTATTATTATTATTATTATTATTCAGTAAATGAAACCCATTCATATGGAACAAGCCCACCAAAGGGGCCACTACCTTGAAATTCAAGCTTCCAAAGAATATTAAGGTGTCCATTAGGAAGAAGTAAGAGGAAGTAAAGGGAAATACAGAAAGAAGAGAAAAAAATAAATTAATAAATAGATAAACAGATAAAACTATATTAAAATGCAAGGAAAATAGCATCAGGGTAGTATTGCATCGCATCTTCGCTTGAACTTCTGAAGATGCAATGCATTACTTCCCTAATAGCCATTTACTCTGAAGGAATCTCAGTCATCGATTTTGTATTAAAGGTTTGCTTTGACCAGATATATTCTGTACCACCATCAACAAAATAATGCTTTCATAACCATAGTCTTCGACTGATT
Source organism: Macrobrachium rosenbergii (assembly GCF_040412425.1). NCBI lineage: Eukaryota > Metazoa > Arthropoda > Malacostraca > Decapoda > Palaemonidae > Macrobrachium > Macrobrachium rosenbergii. The sequence goes on from NC_089766.1 coordinate 49,165,172, forward strand.
TGGAGAGAGAGAGAGAGAGAGAGAGAGAGAGAGAGAGAGAGAGAGAGAGAGAGAGAGAGAGAGAGAGGTCGCATTAAGTCTGAAGTCAATCCAAGATGTAATTAATGGGATTTTCAATTGTACACGAAAAACACATTTTCAGTTATGCAGGTTTACAGTTTTAGATTTTCATAATAATAATAATAATAATAATAATAATAATAATAATAATAATAATAATAATAATAATAATAATAATGGAGAAACAAGTCCACAGTTACTGTATGTATATGTACATATATTTAAATATAAATCTGTACATATACATAACTGTGGATTTGTTTCTCCATTTTAAGACTCATGCTGCTATGAGTATTTTTTTATAATAATAATAATAAATAATAATAATAATAATAATAATAATAATAATAATAATAATAATAATAATAATAATAATAATAGTAATAACGCGCGGGACGAAAAACAATAGATAAAAATTTAACATCTACACTACACACTACGACTGCCACAACATACAAAGGAAACGATGTACTTAGGTACAGCGGGGAGCCCTTTTCGCAGGCGCATGATTTATTATCAGGTAAATTCTTTCCCGTCTCCCTATTGCCATCTGGTGTGATGATACAGTGATACTGTCCGTTTATTTAATGCTGGTCCGCTGGTATAGTGGTTAGTGTCGTGTCATGCCACTCAGATGTGGGGGGTTCGCGTCTCCCCCAGGGCGATGAATAATCACTGGCTCTGTATCATGTTCAGTGACTGCTGTAGTGTGGGATCTGCGGTGGGAGGCTGAAACCAACACTCTTTGGAAGCTTCAATTTCAAGTCAGTGGCCCCTTTGGTGGGCTTGTTCCATGTGAGTAGGTTTCATCTACCGTTATAATAATAATAATAATAATAATAATAATAATAATAATAATAATAATAATAATAATAATATTTCGATCGCCCGAAGAAGCTGAACCGTAAATTATTCATTTCGATTCTAGATCATTATTTCCTAACTAACTTCGTTTTAAGTTTTGAAATGGTAACCGGACTTCTGTAACCGCCTAAGGTCCCTAGCTGGAAATTAATTGTATGCAATTTGTTTTTTACTTGTTATAATTTTTACAGTATTTTTACTGTTATTCTCAGTATTATTACTGTCATTGCCATTTATCATGAATACTAATTTTACTACCACTTCGGCAATTGTGTGAATATTGCCAATTATCATCTTATCATTTTATCTCGTGTATCTAAATTGTCCGTATTATATTGTCTCTACTTTGTATATTCCATGGATATGGCCCTGAGCTGAAATGAAAATTATTATTATTATTATTATTATTATTATTATTATTATTATTATTATTATTATTATTATTATTATTATCAGGGTTATAAAATTTTCACCACAATAAACGAAACTCTCATATTCATCCCAAAAAATCTATTTGCACAGTAACACATAAAATCTGATTATTACTAAACCCAGAAGAACTATTAACATTCTTTAGGTTTCAAACACCTAGCCATCCTGTAACCTTGATTTAAATAAAGTGTTTCATCTGGTTTGGAAGTAAATAAGCACATAAAAGTAGCAATCAGTAGACCGAACAGCGACTAGACACTGATGAAACTTCAATTACATGAAGCCGTTCTGAAAGTTGCAGGTCTTAGTTTTATCCAGTTTTGAAGACTGTGATGTCACGGCTAAATTTCAGAAGCCCGAAGAATGTGGTTCGAGCAATGACTGAAGCTAGGTATTAAAAATGGACAATTGAAAAAGATGTGAAATGATAATTCGCCTCATTTTTAAGCTTGCGTTGATAAGTAATGGTTTGTGCAGTTCCAGAAGTGGAGACGGACGCATCGCTAAGGCATGTAGACCACTTCATCTGATGTACATCAGTACAATGCATTACCTACTTTAACCATGCTGTAAAGTAGCAAGATCAAGTGAAATTTGTTCCTTCCCAAAGGAACTGAAGATTTTTACTGATTTGGATCAGTTCAGAGCTGCCAATGAGTAAGTCAAACCTGATTCCACGATATTTTAAAGCCTCGAAAATAATGGAAACAAGACTATACAAAAGCTATTTCCAAAAGAACCGACACACTACTCAATTGCAAGTTGCACTGTGATGTCAGTTTTGTTTGTGTCCTTGCCTGAACAATGATCAGATCTCTTAAATAAGAAATGATGTTTCGTAAAAAGATATGAATACTGCATCAAATTAAAAATACTAAAATCACACCTGATGGAAAATTACACGTTTATATCACGACGTTTATATCACACTCTGTTTCAGGAATAAGGAAAGAGGAAAAAAGTATAAATATGTTTAAAGACTTTTCTTATCAAGGAATAGAAATTCAGAGGGAAGATTGTTTAATCGTGCAAGTGAATGGATGTCGACCTGTTGATGCCCTCTCCCAAACAGGCCTGAAAAAGCGTGGGAAAGTGGAGGAGTCAGCAACGTTTTTCAGCTAAGAACAGAGGTCTCGAGAGAGCTCTGCAGAAGTGGCCCGGTGCCATATGAAAGTCGGTAGTGTGATTCTACGCTTTAAAAAAACACTTTAGAGATGGTGAAAGAGAATAAACATCTGGAAGAGCTTCTAAAGAAAGCACAACTTAACATCTTTAACATATAAATCAATGAGCTGTTAATCAAGCCACTCACCGTTAAATTCAAAACACGCCTGAAAACGAATCGAAGTGAATAAAGTTTTTTAATAAATTAAGGAATGCCCGCTCAGCAGAACCAAGATAAGATCCATCATCAGACTACTAATAGGATTAGCGAATGTTTAAACCCAGGGAAGTACCGGAGCAATTGATCGAATCCATTCACAAACTGCAACAGCAGAAGTGCCACCTAAAACGAAAACAAAGGGGCACTAGGTTTATGTAAAGAATGGGACTGTAATTAGACTTTCTTACGGAACGCTATGAATAAAGTACCTTCGCATATCTTTTTAATTGTACAAATATACATATATATAAATATACATACAGAGACAATACACACACGCACACATAATATCACACACACACACACATATATATATATATACATATATATATATATATACATATACACATATACATACATATATATATATATATATATATATATATATATATATATATATATATATATACAGGCAAACACAATATGTACTTAAGTACTCATATATATTCGAAACCTTTGTGAAAATCTATTCTCTCTCTCTCTCTCTTTCTCTCTCTCTCTCTCTCTCTCTCTCTCTCTCTCTCTCTCTCTCTCTCTCTCTCCAAAGCTTCTTAACTCTTATCGCAGACGTCACTGGCTCTGATCACGGCTTAATCGACGCCAGGGCCTGCCTGACCCCCTCCCCCCACCCCATGTCCCTAATTGCCGCCTCTCTCTTTAGAGTCTTAATTGTTCCTTGATGTCTCCATTGCTCTCACTCGGGGGGTGAGAGAAAAAAAAAAAAAAAAAAAACCAAAGCCAGTGACGAGTGTGGGAAAACGGAGGCGTGAACTGTGAAATCTCTAGAGAGCAGAAATGTTCTAGAAGATTTTAGAAATGAAATGTTCTAGAAGTTTTTAGAAATGGGATTCAGCCTCTGATTTGGGGGCTCTTTGGGGCTATTTCCCCCCCCATCTCCCCCTCCCCTTCTTCGTTAGGGGAAACCGCTGAATAATAGCAAAGAAACATTTATGTGTAATAAAGTGAGTTCAGGAGTGAATTGCAATGCCAGTGCTACCCAGGCTCTATGTAATATATGAGCATAAAGTTCTGATGAACAGCAATAGAACACTTGAAGTTTAAAAATTTACAGATTATGCTCTTTCTTCTTCCACACAGTGGGATCCATGATGAATAAAAGTAATCAGGAAAATACAATAATGAAAATAAACAAGTAAAAATTGCGCCGACGTTTCTACGCGGCAATCGAGTTTTCTGTACAACGTATAATGCTGTATGAAACTCTCAGCCACGGACCATGAAACTCTCAGCCGCGGCCCATGAAACTTTCAGCAACTGCCCGGTGGTGGCCTGTGTTGTTGGCACATATAGCGCTGCCAGACGCACAATCGTGGCTAACTTTAACCTTAAATAGAATAAAAACTACTGAGGCTAGAAGGGCTGCAATTTAGTATGGTTGATGATTGGAGGGTGGATGATCAACATACCAATTTGCAGCCCTCTAGCCTCGGTAGTTTTTGAGATATGAGGGCGGACAGAATAAGTGCGGACAGAAAAAGTGCGGACAGGAAAAATGTGGACAAAAAAAAGTGCAGACAGAAAAAATGCGGACGGACAGACAAAGCCATCTCAATAGTTTTCTTTTACAGAAAACTAAAAAGGGGGCCATACCTTAATCTATATTGAAAAGAATCTCCGAAATACTGGACGAATCATTTTCAATATCCAATGGACATAATCTGTAACCTTGAGCCACTTGTATACTGTATATCATAATAATGTGAAATTTCTTCTTCGTAACTGAGTGGACTTCCACTTAGATAATTGTACCTTCTATTACTAAGTTTTCTGCTAAATCTAAAACAGATGCCCGCCCCCCCCCAAAAAAAAAATGTGTAACGCAACTTCAGAAAATAAAAAATTTTAAAGTAGGAACAAAGGGCACATCAAACGTACGCACTTAAGAACTTGCTCATAAAACCAACGAAAAGTGTAGGTAAAAGTTTAGGTGTATGTATGAATGCATATGTGTGTGTATATATATATGTATATATAATATTTTATATATATATATATACAGTATATATATATATATATATATATATATATATATATATATAAATAGTATCATGCCTTCGTTTTATATTAAAAACTGATAAACGCTTGATAGGAAAATCATAAATATACCTTGAACGTTCAATTTAAATTTAAAGGTAAAATTGAATTTCGGACACCCTTCGTTTTACGTTCTTCCAGAGAAAGAGAGAGAAGAGAGAGAGAGAGGAAAATCATTAAAAGAGAGAAACCTTGCGGGAGCCATATTTAAGGATTTATTTCTCAAACAAGAGTTTCCTCCTTACTTCTTCTTCTTCTTCTTCTTTCTTCCTTTGAGTAAAGGGAGTGAAGAGACCAGTTCACGGGACTTGAGGATTTATTAATATTGTTTATACAGCGCGAGTGAATGGGCCGAGATAGGGAGGGAAAGATTTCTCACTCCTCAAGAGTCTCTCTCCTTATCTCTTCTTCTTCTGAATGGGAGAGGCTTCATTGAAATCGGTTTAGACATGAGGCAACAATGACTTCTGCTTCTAGGGAAATCTTCTGGAGAGAGAGAGAGAGAGAGAGAGAAAGAGAGAGAGAGAGACCAGAGAGAGAGAGGAGAGAGAGAGAGAGATTAAGTTTCAGTAGTTTAAACATGCCTTTTGAGATCGGTGAAAAGACATTTTTTGGGATGCATGTCAAATATATATATCACTCTTTTTTTTTCTCTCTCTGAGAGAGAGAGAGAGAATTTGTTTAAGTTTAGACATAAAATATGCCAACTATCGATAAAAGACTTTTTTAGGATGTATGTCCACATATATCACTTTTGAGAGAGAGAGAGAGAGAGAGAGAGAGAGAGAGAGAGAGAGAGAGAGAGAGAGAGAGAGAGAGAGAATCTGTTAAGCAGACATAAAATATGCCTTTTGAGATCGGTGATAAGACATTTTTTTGGGATGCATGTCAAATATATATCACTTTTGTGAGAGAGAGAGAGAGAGAGAGAGAGAGAGAGAGAGAGAGAGAGAGAGAGAGAGAGAGAGAGAATTTCAGTAAACATAAAACATGCCTTTTTAGATCGGTGAAAAGACATTTTTTTGGGATGCATGTCAAATATATATATCACTTTTTTTGAGAGAGAGAATTTGTTTAAGTAAACATAAAATGTACCTTTTGTTATCGATAAAAAGACATTTTTTAGGATGTATGTCACACATATATCACTTTTTGAGAGAGAGAGAGAGAGAGAGAGAGAGAGAGAGAGAGAGAGAGAGAGAGAGAGAGAGAGATTTGTTTCAGTAGACATAAATATGCCTTTTGAGATCGGAGATAAGACATTTTTGGGATGCATGTCAAATATATATCACTTTTTGTGTGTGTGAGAGAGAGAGAGAGAGAGAGAGAGAGAGAGAGAATTTGTTCCAGTAGACATAAAAGCCTTTTGAGATTTGATGAAAAGATTTTTGGGATACATATATATCACTTTTGAGAGAGAGAGAGAGAGAGAGAGAGAGAGAGAGAGAGAGAGAGAGAGAGAGAGAGAGAGAGAGAGAGAGAGAGGTCTCTAAGAATGTTATCCATTCTGTTAAAAATAAATAACGCAAAAAAATACGGAAACTGACAACCACCTCAAAATCAAAAGGAAAATTTTACCAGCATAAATAAAAGAAGACAGCAAGGAATCCTTTAATACACAGAAGCGATCGTGTCGCTGTCGTCGTGTCATTGACCTTGATAGTCATGTAGACTTCACGTGTGACGGAAACTGTCTGAAACTGGACACCAAGGGTCATAAATTCGTCGTCAAGTGGATTTCTTCGAGGGAATTCAAAGTTGCCACTGTAACGCCCTGCGCTTTTATGGTGTTTTCTGAATGGCCTACATACACTCTCCTACCGTCATCCGTCAACAGCAGGAAAATTACATTTGCTTTTATCTTTGCTGGGCATTATTATTATTATTATTATTATTATTATTATTATTATTATTATTATTATTATTTGCCTTGTAGGTCATTCATTTGCACGACCCAGCCAAATGTTGATGAACTCCACTGGCCAAAAGACAGTGGTACAGTATGTTTATGAATGCGTGTCTCTCTCTCTCTCTCTCTCTCTCTCTCTCTTTAAAATATCTCTCCAGTTAAGCACATGGACCTGGAACAACAATTATATATGAAAATTTACGGAAACACTTTTTTTTTAATACTGCTTCCTTTGCGAGAATGCAAAATTTTAATTCATTACTTGACAGCACAACAAAAATAGCAATATTCTCCACATCTGAAACTCCTCTGCCTTCATAATACTCACGAATGATACCAAAATCCTTCAGTTTTTTTTTTTTTTTTCATACTACTTAACTGGAGTCATAGATTGGGGCACAATCTTCATCATCCTTTAAACAATTTTTGGAACTGAATAATTCCAAATTCTTCCTTTAAATTAGCGTCTCACTCTTACTACACGGCAAACACAGAGGTATCGTAACAATTACTCTTTAAACCAAAAGTTGCCAAAGGAATGAAATGATACGTAACAACAACTTGAAAGAAAAATGTAAAATAATGGAATACAAGAGACAAAACGTAATATTAACTTCCAAACAAATTTCCTTCAACCACAATCCAAAGAATTACTTTAAGTTTACGTTATTTTTTATTAATAAATAAAGCGTCACAAGTTTATTGAAAATTAATCCAACAAAAGAAAGATTTTTAGAAGATGACATTTAAGAATTACAATCACCAACGAATCCACGAAAATTCAGGGTCTCAAGAACAGATGTTAAAAAATAGACTGTTAAGAATTCAGTCTCCACTGATTTCTCAAAGTGCAAGAAGGAATATCTTGTTATAAAACAAGTTTAAATCCAATCCACGTGATAAAATTCTCGAGGACTTCAGACACTATCATCGGGCCTCAAATGAACAAAACTTAATTTCATTCTTGCCCTTCCAAAGTAATTTCTAGGACCTTCACAAATTTCTCAGTTCCTCCTCTTGGTTGTGATACAGTGACGCTCAATACAGACTTTAATTTCTCTTTAATCAATATCATTAGTTCACACCAATGCCCGTCTTGGCAATGACCGAATCATAAAACATCACTATTCTTAACTGTTCATATAATGAGCAACACTGATCTACATTATTTCACTATGACTTCTGTGAGCACTGGCTATAATAAAAATAATATTCACTACTATACACTTCCTGACTATAATGTCAACCCAAAGTTAGATATTTAGTAAATGACACCCACACACAAAAAATAATTGTCAATAACGTCAAAATTAACCAAAAAAGTTCACACAATGGCCCTCTAGGTAGTTATTCATATTCCAATTCAGAATTTAAGTACCTTCCTATACCAGCAATCATCATTCAAATGAAATAAATGTACGCAGAAGTGAGCATTACAACTAAATACTCACTCGAAGAATCAATTAACCCTACATTAATCTTTGTAATGGTTGACAATGTTTTGTATGTAATTCATGAACTACTCCAGAACTGCAATGCAAACACGAGAAAAGAACGTTTTTTGCTCAACCACAGTAAATTTACATGATCAAAAATGTTAATGTTTGCATGTAATGAAAATTACCCAAGCAATGAATTACGCAACTCTCAACGCCCTCTTTATCCCCAGTATGATAATGTGAAAAGACTCAAGAGTGATTCCATGCAAGATTATTTCCTCGGCCATTTGCACACAGAAAAACAAGGATACAGCCAATTAGGCTCCACGGCTTGGCCGGTGCCAATTAGGATCTGTCCTTGGGGCACTGCCGATTAGGCTCTGCCCATGGGGTGCTGCCGATTAGTGTCAGCGGTTTGGTCGTTGCCGATTAGATTCCTTCCTTTCAACACTTCTGATTAGGCTCTGCCATTCGGGTGCTGCCGATGAGGCTCCATCCTTTGAACGCTTCTGATTAGGCTCCGCCATTCGGGCGCTGCCGATTAGGCTCCAGGCGCTACCGATGAGGCTCCATCCTTTGAACACTTCTGATTAGGCTCCGCCATTCAGGCTCTGACAATTAGGTTCCATCCATTTCTTTACAAATATAAAATCTATTCGACAGAGATAAATACAGAATCTCCATAGACACATCATAAGACTAAAAATTCATTACATAAGACAGCGTAAAAAAAACAACAATTTTGCTGTCCATCACGACGTATTGAAATACCGCGAAAGATCTTTCCATACCGATTACTCTCATCAGGCCCAACACTTCATCAGCCTGATGCAATTGTCCGCAAATTCTTATTAGTCTGGCAGTTAGTGAATAGCCAACTATAAAAATAATGGAAGGCACTTTAAAATTTATACTACATACATACATACATGCATGCATGTATGTATGCAATACATACATACATATACTGTATATATGCATGCAAAATATATATATATATATATATATATATATATATATATATATATATATATATATATATATATATATATATATATATATATAGTATTATATAAATCTGTTCTGTTTCACTCTAATTAAGGAATCTAGACAAGGGCCGATGGCTGACCTGAAGTGAAATTTCCTCTCATAAAAATCATCAAAGAAAAGTGAAGGTTCCCTCACAATAAGGACATGAGCAAAGCTAAATTGTCCTTTTCTGGTACACTGTAATAACTCGTGAATGTCTAAAGTCATAAATAAGAAAACAATTAAAGCAGCCCTCACACACACACAGAAATTTCTGTTGTTGGGGTGGGTCGGGGGAGGGAAATACGCAACACAAAATTATACATTAAACATGAAACTTAGGATTTTAATAAAAAATTTATTTTAGTTATCTTAAGTTTCATATTTTCGTGTTACGAATCATTAAAATTTTTTCACAAACCACACAGAGTCTTCCATCAAGAAAAATGCATGAAATAATAAACAAATAAACATAATGTACATAAAGGGAATTATTTTTTTAAACATTGCACAGATCAACCCAACAACCCATACTTAGTGCTCCATATACCCTAGATAATAATGCCATCATTACCTCACCGGTATTTACAACTCCCAGCGCTCGAAATGAGCAAACTTATGGGATGAAAAAATTCTCACTAAATCCTATATTTTTAAATACGTCAGTGACACTACGTGCGGAAAAAACGAAAGAAATATCAGGAAAACAGATCATCATCAGCTTCAACGCCGCATGGCCAAAGGGCCTCTTTGAGATCCAGCCTTTCATGTATTTCCCGCGCTCTAACTTTCACAATTTTCCAGAATTTTTTTTCAGTTCTCATCTAAAGTTTGGGTCTTCTAATCTTCGGGTGCCAACAGGAGCCCAGCTGACACTACTGAGTTACAGTACTCTCAGCGGTTGTGCGAAGTAAATATCCAAGTCATCTCCATTTCCCTTAGATCGTTAATTATCTGGAAGTGGATCTTACGTAATTTCATAAGTACCTCTGTCCTGCCTTCTGACTCCTATATTCGTCTTAAATATTTATTTGCAAATTAACAGACTTTTTTTTTGGACATGGTCTCATGATCCATAGTCCGCATGGCAATGCGTATCGTGCTAAACAATATTTAATCTTACTTTCGTTTACAATTTCAAATATTAAGTTCAAGATCTTTTTCAGCCTGCCCAGGTCTTTTACTCAATTCCTACTCAAGCGCATCTGTCCTGCATATCATTGTGTCTTAAATATTTGAAAGATTCAACTTCATTAATCCGTTCTCGACCTAATGTTATTTCATCCCTTTGTGCATCAAGAGTCCTCATTATTTCTTATGTTTTGATTTATTTTGATTATCTATCTATCTATCTCGATGTAAGATGCATTCTATTAAGCAAGCTTTGTGAACCTGGTGGTGTCAAGATATTTCCAATATAAACCTTCTCTTCCGTCTTCGTTACAAAAGGTATCAGAAGGAAAACAGCAAAGGGGAAATAACATTCCCCTGTAGCACCCCACTATTTAACATAAGAAGACCCCTTCAGCATTAACTTTGCATCTACTTCTTTCAAGAATATTTCAATTAGCTTTACTTATTTAACAGGACTTCCACAGTAACGCAAGTCCTTCCATAATATTGGTCAGCGAGCGCTTTCGAACGCCTTCTCGTAACCAAATAAGCCATCAAAAGGGGATTTTTAAAGTCCATGCAATGTTGCACAATATCTCTTGACTTTCATATCTGATCCGTACAAATCCTGTCTTTTCTCAAATTATCTTGTGTTTCCCTAAGCTCTCTATCAATTCCTTTCTCCAGTAAACAAAATATCTTCATCGTAACCGACATGAGCGCAGTTTCAGTTAATCATCTTCACAGTTATGGTGTTTTCTTTGATGAACTACAGATAAGGAATAGTAAAAAATCAATATTCAAATAAAAATACAGTTTAAGGAATGGAAGACCTCTTGCATAAGCCAGTGTGATATCAGGGAATCATACCAGAATATGGATGCTGATTCTGACAAAAAGCCCCAAACACTAAGAGTAAAGGAACAGGAACGAAAGGCAAGTTACTGCAGAAGTCCATTATTAAATAAAGTACTGTATATGGAAATTAGGCCAAACAGAATATCTTCCATCGATGGTCCAAGTCCTGATTAAAATTCTTGGGAAAAACTAACCCTCAATTCAAGCAACCCTTTCCAGAAGATAAGGATCCCGGGACGTTCCTGACAAACCAACGGGCGAGCACAAAATATCCACTGATAAGTATGCTAAAATGTCTGAAGCAAAGTACTTTAATGCTACAATGTCTTACAATATCTGTCAATATACAAAACATCAAGAACAGTACTTAGCGGGGAAACTCAAAATAACCAAAACTCTCAAATGTCCGGTATCACAAGGCAAAGTCCTACCCGAAGCAGGGTGGTTGCAGAGCAGAAGCATGGTAAGAGATCGGCTAACGCTTGGTCTTGATTATACTAGAACTCGAATTCATGCTTCCCTTAGATATCTACCAGCCACCTCATGAAAGGTGAGTGAATAACTGCCACGATAGTTGCATCACCCATTAACAGTACTCTGTTACTTGGTAAGGCAGTGAAGATTGACTATAAGCAGTGAAGATTGCAGTAGTGACATGTCTAAGCTCGCTAAAACAGATATTTTTACATTCAGTGTTCCAAAAACCTATCAAGATGAATTAAGGCAGTATTCCAAAAACTATGAAGATAAGGTGCATAATCTCCAACAGCCGAATTGTGGAATTTTAATACAAGAGAATTATCGATATCCAGCTCAATAGCAGCATCAATATGAAACTTGTGAACAACACTGGATGCATTTACTTTGACAAGGATGTCTTGGATGTATTTAAATTTATCTAAAAATCACCAGTACATTATTGTTTCCTATAAGCATAATGGCTGTTAGATTCAAGGTACATGCATATGGGCCAGCCATGGGAAAATTTCTTCATGTCTGAATAATCCAGGTAACAGATGTTCAAACAGGACGTTTTGGCTGAAATCTGGCTGAAACATATAAATTTGAAATTATTCATTCTAAATTCTTGACCAGAATTTGTCAAATGTTTAAATTAAATTTATTTATGTAACAACCTGACATCAAACCAATCTTAAGTATATTCTTTATATATTGGTTTTCATTGAATACAGAACTCAGTTCAGTAAAATCATTCCTAGACAAAATTCAAAACCACTTAATATCGTCTAGTGAAAACGAACAAACATGATTAAATCAATTAACTGGTTATATTTAGCATGAACATTATTAATTGAAGCATTGCATGTACAGCTTCTGCGTTAGTAAGTCTTTCTGATACTTTCGCCATGCATCAAAAAATAAATTGTGGAAATGGAAGAGGTTTGAAAGGTTTGCGGGAATTTCCATCAGGATTCTGGGACATTTTAGAGGTACAGCAGGACAGTAACTGAAATGTATCAAAAATTACATAGCTATCGCTTTGACCTGGCATAATATCCATAACTTACGTTCGCCCAGAATTTCTTTCGAAAATTTAAGACAAAATATCCTAAGTTTTACAGACAATTTCTTTCGAAAATTTAAGACAAAATATCCTAAGTTTTACAGACAATTTCTGTCGAAAATTTAAGACAAAATTACCTAAGTTTTACAGAGCAACGAAGGACCCCCATCAGTGACCCATTTAGTTTACCTAACAAAGAATACCCTGAACGAAAAGCAAACTTTCCGTTGCCGTTTAATATTCATAAGTTGTACACATACTTAGGTCGGGGACAAAAAAAAAAAAAAAAAAAAAAATGAGCCGAAGTTTCTTCGGCGCAATCGAGTTTTCTGTGCAGACGCTACAGCGTATAATCAAGGCCACCGTAAATAGATAAATCTTTCGGTGGTCTCGGTGTAATGCTGTATGAGCCGTGGCCCATAAAACTTTAACCATGGCCTAGTGGTGGTGGCCTATCCTATATCGTTGCCAGAAGCATGATTATGGCTAACTTTAACCTTAAATAAAATAAAAACTGCTGAGAAGGCTAGAGGGCTGCAATTTGGTATGTTTGATGATTGGTGGATGGATGATCAACATACCAATTTGGAGCCCTCTAGCCTCTGTGGTTTTTAAGATATGAAGGCGAACAGAAAACGTCCGCGGACAGCATAAAGTGCGGACGGACAGACAAGGCCAGCACAATAGTTTTCTTTTACAGAAAACTTAAAATAAGTTAACCAGCGCGCTTCAGCAGAATAGATCACCACTAATGAAAAACTTCACCAGTGGAGCTCTGGCTTTGAACAGTTCCGCTTCCAACACTCTCAAGAAAAATCGCAACCTTCATATTCCTCGAAGACAGCAGTATTTCCCCTTGTGCCCTCGATCATCTCCGCGAGACCAACCGATGAATCTCGCCATCTCCACAATCACCTTCAGCGTCGCGAGCGTCCCGGTTCAATTTCCAGTGTATAAAAAGCTGCCGTCAGGAGGTACAAGGACTTCTTATCTGGGAAGCTATCTTGACCCCCTCCCAACCAAGTAGGGAGATAAAAAGCTGATTTGAATACATACAAGTTTGCCAAAACAAACAAACTGACACAAACAGACGCTTGGAAGGCTATTAACAGCTAATATCAGCGACTTTAAAAAAATTTATTCATTTTTCATACTAAATCAATAATTAAATAGCTGTCTGTCTTTTAACATATATATATATATATATATATATATATATATATATATATATATATATATATATATATATATATATATATATATATTAGAAAGTATATTAGATGCCTTTCGTCTTTCTTAAGGTCTTCAATTGTAACGAATAGATAGCCAGATAAACAAAATAAACAAACATCCAGAAATCATACAGAAGAATGTCAAACTTTCTATCGACAAATGAGATGATACGGCTGGATACCTGTACCCTTTAAGTGTTAGATAATGCCGTACTTAAGTGAGTTTGGCCCGATCTTTTAAATGCTCTTTATTCATTACACTTTTACGGTCTTCCATAACGTGAACCATTATGCCTGGATAATCATTGCATTACACACACACCTAACAGTGTTTATATACTGGATATGAGATGAAAAAGTCATTGTCAGTGATGACGCTATTGACCTCTGAAGGTAAATTCTAAATGTCAAACAAAGAAAACGGAATGGTATGCGAGGCGAGGGCCTGACCTCTGCACCCAGAGGTCCTGCTGTAGACAGCCAGCACAGAAGGCCTTATCTTGTTTTCAGGATGTTTGTTTTGAGGTAAATATTGTAATTAGCGAATGCCTCTCCAGGGAGGTTTCGTCCAGAACTAACTGACCGTAAGATCTGGTCTCCCCATCTGACTCCCACTTCTGTTGTTTCTCTGAGGCTACTGTTGTTGCTTCATTAGCCTGTGCTGTTGGCTAGAATGACTACTAGAATAAGATAGAATACAGAATTTTGGCCAAAGGCCAAGCACTGGGACCTATGAGGCCATTCAGCACTGAAACGGAAATTGACAGTAAAAGGGTCTGAAAGGTGTAACAGGAGGAAAACCTCGTTGTTGCACTATGAAACAATTGTTAGGAGAGGGTGAGAAGTAAGATGGAAGAAAGAGAATATGAACGGAGGTCCAGTAAAAAGAATAAAAGGGGTTGCAGGTAGGGGCCGAAGGGACGCTGCATAGACCCTTAAGTAATGTCTAGAATGACCAATGACTGGGCAGTGTTTGCCCTCGGGAGAACGGCTTCGCTTACACACCAACAGATATTCACCTGTTAAAATAATCTTTTTGTATGATTATATAATTCACCGCTCTGTTATTAGCTGAGGACCATCTATGCTTAGGATTGGTTTATCGTTTCTCGTCTTCTAATCTCACCCCATGTCCTTTTCTCTCGACATACTTTCTCTCCTTTCTCTCCTTTTATTTTCTAGACTAATTTCACGTTCTTTTCTCCTGACATACTTTCTTTCACTTCTTTCCTTTCATTTTCTAAACTCATTTCAAGTCCTTTTCTCCGACACACTGTCTTGTTTTCTTTCCTTTTATTTATCATTTCGTGAGCATAAGAACATATATTTTTGCTACAAAAACCATTAAGAATTTTAAAAATTTAATCCCTAGTATGAATATTCCCCCCAGTTGCTAACGACTACAGCGCTTCTCGACTGAATCTACCCTAATGCTATTCTCCTCGCATTTTATTACATTCCTATCCATATCAATTCATTAATTATTTGTTCTTTTCGATACGTGAGATCTCTTCTTTCAGTATTTCCCTTTGAGTTCTCATACTTCCCAATAAGCAGCATATTCTTTGGAAGCTTGAATTTCAAGTCAATGGCGCCTGTGGTGGGTTCTTGTCCCGTATGAATAGGGTTCATCTTCATTTCTGGGTGTTGGTATTAAATAAATTTAGACACGTTCAATAATACTATCAAACAAAAATCAGTGAACTCGTAATTTTCTATACAGTTCAGCAATAATGATAATAACACTTAATTTCCGCTCATGACCTTATACGGTGATGCATGCAGATACAATATAGTCATTACAATATACAATCGGAAAATAAATCTTTCGTCACGCTCATGCTAATACTAATAATATTAAAATAACAAATACCCAGTTTCGAATTCGTTAAGATATCCTGGTCTTGCAAAGTGACTGAACAAAAAAATAAATGGAATAATGAACAGTGAATTATTAATATTCATTCCCAACATAAAATTAGTAAGGGGGAAACAGTGAGGAAGGAATGGATGACAAAGAACTTCAAAATAAAAAAAAATAAATATAAATCGTAAAGAAATTGTTTTTCCAGGTGTAAGTGGACAGCGGTTAAAAAAACAATCACGGGGAGGCGTTCGTTTTCAGGAAAGGATATGATTATCATCAACCTTGACATATAGTTTTGTTTTCATTTTGTACTTATGGGCCACTATATTCACTGAAAGCTGTTACGTTACAGTAGGAAAGAAGAAAAATAAGAATATAGAATTTAGACCAAAGGCCAAGCGCTCGGACCTGTGAGGTCATTCAGCGCTAAAACGGAAATTGAGAGTGAAAGGTTTGAAAGGTGTAACAGGAGGAAAACCTCAAAGCAGTTGCATATGAATCAATCATTAGGAGAGTGTGGAAAGTAAGATGGAAGAAAGAATATGAAAGGAGGTACAATAAAAGGAACGAAAGGGGTTGCAACTAGGGGCCGAAGGAAGGGACGCTGCAAAAACCTTAAGTAATGACAGTGCACAGTGCACTGACGGTACCAACCCCTCCCCTCCCCAAATACGAGAACGGTACAGAAGGAAAACATTTATGCGCAGTAAAATTAAGTTACTAAGGAACCACTACTGTATATCCTATTTTTTTTTATTTTTATTTACCTATGATTCTTTTACAGGACTCTTATTTACTGAGCAGCTTCTAGCCAGCAGGTTGCTATTAATGGTAGGGCGTAAAACGAGTTGTAAAAAAAATCATGCTGTATAGCTTAGGAACAGCCAACTTCTCTTGCAGACCTGTAAATTAATGACCCGGATGCATTCCCAGCGGTAAAAGCCTGACGATACAAAGAGACTGGGGACCATTACATAATAATCAACTACCTAAGACAATGAGTTGAATTAATAATAATCAAACAGTGAGAGAGAGAGAGAGAGAGAGAGAGAGAGAGAGAGAGAGAGAGAGAGAGAGCTTTAAATATCAAGTGTCGTTTAAACATGTTATTAAGAGAGAGAGAGAGAGAGAGAGAGAGAGAGAGAGAGAGAGAGAGAGAGAGAGAGAGATTTAAATATCAAGTGTCGTTTAAATATCGTGTTGTTGAAACGATGTTATCATAAGAGAGAGAGAGAGAGAGAGAGAGAGAGAGAGAGAGAGAGAGAGAGAGAGAGAGAGAGAGAGAGAGAGCTTTAAATATCGTGTTGTTGAAACGATGTTATTACGAGAGAGAGAGAGAGAGAGAGAGAGAGAGAGAGAGAGAGAGAGAGTTTAAAAATCACGTATATTTAAAACATGTTATTACGAGAGAGAGAGAGAGAGAGAGAGAGAGAGAGAGAGAGAGAGAGAGAGAGAGAGAGAGGAGCTGAGGTGAAGTGTGAGGAAAGGCGGGGTAGGGCTGTATAGGAGGACCACTAATTTGACGCGGCGACTCTTGTCCGGGCGATAAGGTCACAGTAAACACATTATTCGTACTATGGCCTTGTCTGACGAGGCATTCACACCTTTTTATTCACGGGAGGAAAAGCCACCCAGACAGAGAGAGAGAGAGAGAGAGAGAGAGAGAGAGAGAGAGAGTCCTTAATTCCAATCTGATGAACGAAAATTAAACTTGCAAATTATCACAATGAAAAAAATAAAATTGAAAATTATCAAGATGGAAACAAAATTAAACCCGAAAAATATCACGATGAAAAGAAATTAAACTTGAAAAATTTATCACGACGAAAAATTTAAACTTGAAAAATATCACGACGGAAAAAAAATTAAACTTGAAAAATATCACGACGAAAAAATACTAAACTTAAAAAATATCACGACTGAAAAAAACTAAACTTGAAAAATATCACGACAAAAAAATTTAACCACGACGAAAAAACAAATTAAACTTGAAAAATATCACGACGGAAAAAAATTAAACTTGAAAAATATCACGACGGAAAAATAATTAAACTTGAAAAATATCACGACGAAAAAATACTAAACTTGAAAAATATCACGACAAAAAAATTTAACCTGAAAAATATCACGACGAAAAAAAAAATTAAACTTGAAAAATATCACGACGGAAAAAAAATTAAACTTGAAAAATATCACGATGAAAAAAATTAAACTTGAAAAGTATTACGACGTAAAAATTAAACGTGAAAAATACTAAGATAAAAACAAACTTGAAAAATATCTCGATAAAATAAATATTAAATGAAAAATATTTCGTTAAAAAATCAAACTTGCAAATTATCGTAATGAGAAAAATAAATTGAAAAATATGTCAATGAAAAAATATTAAACTTGAAAAATATCAAGATAAAAAATAACTTGAAAAAATATTAAGATAAAAATAAAATTGACAAATATTAAGACCAAACGAATCAAACTTGAAAAATATTAAGATAAAAAATAAACATGAAAAATACTAAAATATAAAAATAAACTTTAAAAATATCAAGACGAAAAAATGAAATTAGAAAAGTATTTCGATAAAATCGCACTCGAAAAAATACAAAAGAAAATTAAAACTGATGTATATCAAGAAAGATGTCACAAAAAAAAGGACAAAAGGAAAATAAACAAGACATCATCATGTAAGTTACTTGAGAATCAATGCGACTGATTACTTTAAACGACCGAAAACCATAAACAAACAAGCAAACAAGCCCTCGGAACTGAAGAAGAGGGCCATTAAGATAGTCGCTCCTTAAGTGATAGGAAATGCCGGATATCGTCTGCAATGAAATCTTCTGGACGATAATGCCCTTGGCATTTCCTTTGAGTGACAATGCCAAGTTATCAGGTGATCATTTCCCACACACACACACACAACGCCCTTTCAATCGCCGCTGTTTCATGCTTGTAACCTGAGCCTCATTTGAGAGAGAGAGAGAGAGAGAGAAACTCGAAGACTTACAATCGGCAGGATCCGAGCAGCTTACATCGCAAAAAAAAAAAAAAAAAAAAAACTGTGTAAAATCACAATTGGAAGAAAAACATCTGCAGCATGTGGCCCGGAAGATGAACGAAACGCATCGCAAAAACAAGCAATTGCAATGGCGATGCATTGCGATAAAACGGAATAACATCCACTAAGCATCGTGTGCCGCGATAAGTCGCCGTGTCAGTGGAACGATGTTCCGCCGATAGAGCTCTACAAGTGTGGAAAGGTAAATTGCATCCACCAACACAACTATATATCGCTTCGAGATGTCACCTGTCCTCCTAGAGAATTATCACATGGGATCTGACCATTAGCCCCCCACCCCACCCCCCAACCCCACCCCCAGGCAAGAGACGGAACCTAACGCCATCCCCGACCCCGTCTCCTATTTATCTACTTTTTGGTGGGCGGGGGGCCAACTGTGTCAACCACCAAAGGAGTTAAAAGGCGTGTCTATTTTTTTCCTTGTCCTGATACCTGGTACAATTACATAAGAAGGCATTTCCATGGTTGGGAATGCCACCCATGCACTGGCGTCTATTTCAATCATTTTATTTGTTAATATCCCAAAAGAGTTTATATGATTCTCGAGCCGAATAATGGTCCTACAAAATTGATCAGGTGCAGAATCCACTTACTTGGTGGGTTGTTTCGTGGGCAGGAATTTTGGAAGTGGTGATTATGTGTGTTTTTTTTCCAAAGAGCCATTGATGCCAGGGGAAATATGGGGAACGGCTTAATATTGAATACACACACACACATATATATACATAGATATCTGTGTACGTGTTCAGTATTAAGCCGTTCCCTTTAAATCGCCATGACATTAATTATTCAGTTCGAGAATCACATAAACTATTTTGGGATATTAACAAACAACACGACTTAAAATAAAACCACACCGAAATACGACAGACACGAGTTTCATCAAATGCTTTATCATCTTCAAACAAATCTCTGATTCGGTCTCTCTGCACCTAAATAAATAAAATGCAAAGAATAAAAATAATTTCAATCGGGTTTACGTTCGAATACATATAACAACAGAACTTCAGAGAAACCTCTTCTTAAGTCGCACGGCTTTGGAAGCAAAGAAGTGAAACAAAAGGCCCTTGGAAGCAAAGAAGCAAAACAAAAGGCCCATGAAAGCAAGGAAGCAAAACAAAAGGCCCATGGAAGCAAAGGAGCAAAACAAAAGGCCCTTGGAAGCAAAGAAGCAAAAGAATAGGCCCATGAAAGCAAGGAAGCAAAACAAAAGGCCCATGAAAGCAAGGAAGCAAAACAAAGGCCTATAAAAGTAAAGAAGCAAAACAAAAGGCCCATGGAAGCAAAGAATTGAAACAAAAAGGCCAATGAAAGCACAGAAGCAAAACAAAAGGCCCATGGAAGCAAGGAAGCAAAACAAAAGGCCAATGGAAGCAAAGAATTGCAAAACAAAAGGCCCATGAAAGCAAAGAAGCAAAACAAAAGGCCCATGAAAGCAAGGAAGCAAAACAAAAAGGCCCTTGAAAGCAAGGAAGCAAAACAAAAAGGCCAATGAAAGCAAAAGCAAAACAAAAGGCCCATGAAAGCAAGGAAGCAAAACAAAAGGCCCATGAAAGCAAGGAAGCAAAACAAAAGGCCCATGAAAGCAAGGAAGCAAAACAAAAGGCCCATGGAAGCAAGGAAGCAAAACAAAAGGCCCAATGGAAGCAAAAGAAGCAAAACAAAAGGCCCTTGGAAGGAAGCAAAACAAAAGGCCAATGGAAAGCAAGGAAGCAAAACAAAAGGCCCATGAAAGCAAGGAAGCAAAACAAAAGGCCAATGAAAGCAAGGAAGCAAAACAAAAGGCCCATGAAAGCAAAGAAAGCAAAACAAAGACCTATAAAAGCAAGAAGCAAAACAAAAGGCCCTTGGAAGGAAAGGGAAACAAAAAGCCAATGGAAGCACAAGCAAAACAAAAGGCCCAAAGCAAAAATTGAAACAAAAAGGCCCTTGGAAGCAAAGAAGCAAAACAAAAGGCCCATGAAAGCAAGGAAGCAAAACAAAAGGCCCTTGGAAGGAAAGGGAAACAAAAAGCCAATGGAAGCAAAGAAGCAAAACAAAAGGCCCTTGGAAGCAAAGAAGCAAAACAAAAGGCCCATGAAAGCAAGGAAGCAAAACAAAAGGCCCTTGGAAGGAAAGGGAAACAAAAAGCCAATGGAAGCAAAGAAGCAAAACAAAAGGCCCATGAAAGCAAGGAAGCAAAACAAAAGGCCCATGAAAGCAAGGAAGCAAAACAAAAGGCCCATGGAAGCAAAAAGCAAAACAAAAGGCCAATGAAAGCAAGGAAGCAAAACAAAAGGCCCATGGAAGCAAAAATTGAAACAAAAGGCCCTTGAAAGCAAGGAAGCAAAACAAAAGGCCCATGAAAGCAAGGAAGCAAAACAAAAGGCCCATGAAAGCAAGAAAACAAAACAAAGACCAATGGAAGCAAAGAAGCAAAACAAAAGGCCCTTGGAAGGAAAGGGAAACAAAAAGCCAATGGAAGCACAGAAGCAAAACAAAAGGCCCATGGAAGCAAAGAATTGAAACAAAAGGCCCATGAAAGCAAGGAAGCAAAACAAAAGGCCCATGAAAGCAAGGAAGCAAAACAAAAGGCCCATGAAAGCAAGGAAGCAAAACAAAAGGCCCATGGAAGCAAAGAAGCAAAACAAAAGGCCCATGAAAGCAAGGAAGCAAAACAAAAGGCCCATGGAAGCAAAGAATTGAAACAAAAGGCCCATGAAAGCAAGGAAGCAAAACAAAAGGCCCATGAAAGCAAGGAAGCAAAACAAAAGGCCCATGAAAGCAAAGAAGCAAAACAAAAGGCCCATGGAAGCAAAGAAGCAAAACAAAAGGCCCATGAAAGCAAAGAATTGCAAAACAAAAGGCCCATGAAAGCAAGGAAGCAAAACAAAAGGCCCATGAAAGCAAGGAAGCAAAACAAAAGGCCCATGGAAGCAAAGAAGCAAAACAAAAGGCCCATGGAAGCAAAGAATTGAAACAAAAGGCCCATGAAAGCAAGGAAGCAAAACAAAAGGCCCATGAAAGCAAGGAAGCAAAACAAAAGGCCCATGGAAGCAAAGAAGCAAAACAAAAGGCCCATGAAAGCAAGAAGCAAAACAAAAAGGCCCATGGAAGCAAAGAATTGAAACAAAAGGCCCATGAAAGCAAGGAAGCAAAACAAAAGGCCCATGAAAGCAAAGAAGCAAAACAAAAGGCCCATGAAAGCAAGGAAGCAAAACAAAAGGCCCATGGAAGCAAAGAAGCAAAACAAAAGGCCCTTGGAAGCAAAGAAGCAAAACAAAAGGCCCATGAAAGCAAGGAAGCAAAACAAAAGGCCCATGAAAGCAAGGAAGCAAAACAAAAGGCCCATGGAAGCAAGGAAGCAAAACAAAAGGCCCATGGAAGCAAAGAATTGAAACAAAAGGCCCATGAAAGCAAGGAAGCAAAACAAAAGGCCCATGAAAGCAAGGAAGCAAAACAAAAGGCCCATGAAAGCAAGGAAGCAAAACAAAAGGCCCATGAAAGCAAGGAAGCAAAACAAAAGGCCCATGAAAGCAAGGAAGCAAAACAAAAGGCCCATGAAAGCAAGGAAGCAAAACAAAAGGCCCATGGAAGCAAAGAAGCAAAACAAAAGGCCCATGGAAGCAAAGAATTGAAACAAAAGGCCCATGAAAGCAAGGAAGCAAAACAAAAAGGCCCATGGAAGCAAAGGAAGCAAAACAAAAGGCCCATGAAAGCAAGGAAGCAAAACAAAAGGCCCATGAAAGCAAGGAAGCAAAACAAAAGGCCCATGAAAGCAAAAGAAGCAAAAAAAATAGGCCCATGAAAGCAAGGAAGCAAAACAAAAGGCCCATGAAAGCAAGGAAGCAAAACAAAAGGCCCATGAAAGCAAGGAAGCAAAACAAAAGGCCCATGGAAGCAAAAGCAAAACAAAAGGCCCTTGGAAGCAGAGAAGCAAAACAAAAGGCCCATGGAAGCAAAGGAGCAAAACAAAAGGCCCTTGGAAGCAAAGAAGCAAAAGAATAGGCCCATGAAAGCAAGGAAGCAAAACAAAAGGCCCATGGAAGCAAAGGAGCAAAACAAAAGGCCCTTGGAAGCAAAGAAGCAAAACAAAAGGCCCATGAAAGCAAGGAAGCAAAACAAAAGGCCCATGAAAGCAAGGAAGCAAAACAAAAGGCCCATGAAAGCAAGGAAGCAAAACAAAAGGCCCATGAAAGCAAGGAAGCAAAACAAAAGGCCCATGGAAGCAAGGAAGCAAAACAAAAGGCCCATGGAAGCAAGAATTGAAACAAAAGGCCCATAAAAGTAAGGAAGCAAAACAAAAGGCCCATTGAAAGCAAGGAAGCAAAACAAAAGGCCCATGGAAGCAAGGAAGCAAAACAAAAGGCCCATGAAAGCAAGAAAGCAAAACAAAGACCTATAAAAGCAAAGAAGCAAAACAAAAGGCCCTTGGAAGGAAAGGGAAACAAAAAGCCAATGGAAGCACAGAAGCAAAACAAAAGGCCCATGGAAGCAAAGAAGAAAAAACAAAAGGCTCATGGCGAGCGCTACTGGAAAAGGGTTCCTTGCAACAGTACCTTTGGCTCAGGATGTAAAGGTTCCGCCTGTTACCTTTCAATAATTTCCTTCAGTTTCAATTTCTGTTATTTTTCAATATTTTTTTTTTCTTCGCATTATAGCCTTGTCCTACGAGGCATTCACACCTTTCAACTCACGGAAGTAAGAGAGAGAGAGAGAGAGAGAGAGAGAGAGAGAGAGAGAGAGAGAGAGAGAGAGAGAGAGAGAGAGAGAGAGAGAGAGAGAGATGAAAATATGCCAGTGATGAAAAAGACTGATTTGAAGCACACCACAAAAAAAGGTCAAAGGTCAAAAGTCACATAAACAAGACGCCGCCGAATAACAGTCCAACCTCTTCACCTTTACATTACTTCAATGTAATCCTCTCACGTGGGAATAAATCCTTCGAAAGGACCAACTGAAGGTTGTTAAGATAGAGTTATCTCAAACTTTAACCCAAAGGCCAATGGGAGTGTAATCAAAATGTAATTGCGATAATAATGATGGGGATGGTAATAATCTTAAAGCTCAATATCATGTGCAAATTGAAGAAATACAACATAAGCAGTACATAAATAAAACTGAATAAACAAGGAATGGATAGGTAATAATAATAATAATAATAATAATAATACCATTGGCAGTAAACCTGTGGAAAAAAGAAAAGTAAGGAAAGGATATCTTATGTGTGATTGAAATATAATAATAATAATAATAATAATAATAATAATAATAATAATAATAATAATAATAATAATAATATTATTATTATTATTATTATTATTATTATTATTATTATTATTATTATTATTATTATTATTATTATGTCGCTTAAAAAAAAGTGCATGAGTGAAATGCAAATCCGAAAATGCTGTTCTTACTGTGATAAACCAAGACACAAACTATCCAACTTTGCCTTCTTTACTGAATAAGGTTCTCCGAAGAAGAATTCTTCATACCTAGTACCCGTGTAACTAAAAATATCTATGGACAAATTCATAATCAGCTCACTAGAACTTTTTATGTCGCGTTTTACTTAAACAGACAGTGTTGACAATATCATGAACTTATAAAGTAGGATGAAGTCTGACTTTCATCTGCAATAAAAATGTCTCTATCTTCCTAAGCCGAATAGAAGCGTCCAACAACATTTGTAATGGAAATAACTGTAAACGTTAACATTACAAAGACTGTTTTACGTAGTTTATTGCAGTTGCGGAGCGTTCACAGCGTAAAAGATTATAGGTATCGAATCAAGCATGTTAAATATATCATCACGAATGGATATCGAAACCTCACGGCAATTTGTTTCAGTTCATGGCGATACATTAATCGCCAAGCATTCTAAAGGTGTTATCTACCTGAACGTTATTGTAGTGCTTGAACACCAGACAACCAAACTCTGCTTTTCAAATTGTATGAAGAGAAAACTAGAATCATTCGGAAACAAGTAAAATATGCGTTGAAGTTTCTTCGGAGCAATCGAGTTTTCTGTACAGCCGCTACTGCTTATAATCAAGGCCACCGAAAACAGATCTATCTTTCGGTGGTCTCGGTATAATGCTGTATGAGCCGCGATCCACGAAACTTCAACCGCGGCCCGGTGGTGGCCTGGCCTATATCGTTGCCAGAAGCACGATCATGGCTAACTTTAACCTTAAATAAAATAAAAACTACTGAGGCTAGAGGGCTGCAATTTGGTATGTTTGATGATTGGAGGGTGGATGATCAACATACAAATTTGCAGCTCTCTAGCCTCAGTTGTTTTTAAGATCTGAGGGCGGACAGAAAAAAGTGCGGATGGACAGACAAAGCCGGCACAATAGTTTTCTTTTCAGAAAACTAAAACTGCAAAGATTCCATAATGCCCTTCTGGATGAAAACCTTAGCAACACAACCAAGGCTGAACATGACAGAATAATCTCATTCTTCCTCGTAAAACTCAATGAGAGCGAAAGGACTGACAAAACCTACAACTACGGTCGGAAGAAGACACTAAAATGTAGAGAAAAAAAATAGGCTTTAAAAAAGGGGAGAAAGGGGAGGAGGAGGAGGAGGAGGAGGAGGAGGAGAAGTAGGATATCCATTAAGTTATCTGTCTCTACCCTTCTTCTTCTTCTTCTGACCTTCAGCTGAGAGGGGTACAGTATTTTCCAAAACATTGTGGTCTGGAAAGAGGTGCAGCGCCCAGCTGACCGCCGCCCGCTGCCCCTCTGCCTATCGCCCAACCATGACCGCGCGACCGCAATCGTTAACTGGCCATTTAGCGGTCATTAGGCACTCGTTACGGCCCTGATGGATTGTTAAGTCGCAGTTGTCTCCGTGTATCATCCAGCTGGAATTCAGATGGTTCCGCGATATAGGTCTCTCGAGGGAAAAGGGAAACATCAGGGGTGTAACCTCATCATGGAAGGGCCGAATGGGGCGACCGTCAATCTAATATCCATCTGTGTGTGTGTGTGTGTGTGTGTGTGTGGGCACAACAACACGGCACCTGGAAGTCATTTTATTTTGCTTCAAAAAATTAGACCTCGTCGTGCATTATTGTTCATACGCTACAAAAATGTAATCATGTATGTTTGTATTTATAAGAACACGTGTGTATCTATGTATGTATGTACGTACGTACGTAACGAACATATATTTCATAAAGATATGAAACTCACTTAACATGGAAACCTCATGAAACAACAAACCTGAAGTTTCACAACACTAATTTATCAAAACTTCATTCTAGAAAAAAATCTCCCAAATTTAAATGGCCGACGCAGAACGAACCCAGAACTGATGTTTATCTTAAAAAAAAAAAAAAAAAAAAGGTAACGGCCATCTGGGCAAGGGGGTAAAGAAGTAGTAATAAAATATATTTTTAGGTTGAAAGTACTCCCACGGAAAGCTGACAATCCCTTCAGAGTGTTTGTTTCTTGTTATAATAAGCAGAAATTTCAACTCCAATCAGAATCTTTCCCCTCTCTTGTGAGATGACATTCGTATATTCGTCCTTGTCTCTGAAATGATCTACGAACTGGCACAGAGAAGAAACTAGTTGAATTGAATTGAACTGAATACAGAATTTAGGCTTGAATATTAGAATTTGGGCCAAAGGCCATGCACTGGGACCTGTCAGGTCATTAAGCGCTGAAACGGAAATTGACAGTGAAAAGGTTTGGAAGGTGTAACAGGAGGAAAACCTCAAAGCAGTTGCACTATGAATCAATTGCTAGGAGAGGGTGGAAAGTAATATGGAGAAAAGAATATGAAAGGGAGTACAGTAAAAGGGTGAAATGGGTGCAGCTAGGGGCCGGAGGCACGCTGCAAAGAACCTTGAGTAATGCCTACAGTGCACCGCTTGCGAGGTGCACTGACGGTACTACTCCCCTATGGAGGTAATACACAAGTACACGACTTGATTGAGACCGATCCTAAATACGTGATTGAGACCGATCCTAAATACACCTGGTCTCATTGCAGGTCAGTCGCCCTCTGACAATGAAGAAAGAAGGTCCCATCCAGACCCGAAAGAGGAAGCCCAAGAGTTCGTCTTCGTCGTCTTCATCTTCTTCGTCTCAACAGCAGTCATCCAGTTCATCCAGATACTCCAGTAGTTCCAGGTATGATGTGTAGTTAAGTAGTACCATATTCAAGTTTAAATTCCCTGAGATAGTCCTGTATTTCCACAACGGTCCCATGGAAGAAGAATGCCACAAATTTCGACTTTTATTCCAAAGTCATCCTCAGGGTACTAAACAGTTTTAAGAATACAACTGTTTCAAGAATAAAACTTCAAATTGTATTCTAAAAAAAAAAAAAAAAAAAAAACTCTCTAGTGCCCTGAAGATGACTTTGGAATAAAAGTCGAAATTCTCGTTATCTCCTTTTAATTTACATGTGAGGATATCTTATATTCACTAAGATGGGTTTATATTCATTCTGTGACAAACCAGCTGTGTCCTAAGACAGACTTTACAGGAAAAATCTGTGGCCAGTCTCGTGAACACGTCAGAAAAGGGTAAAAGAAAATATGAGGTCAGCTCACGCTTGGGCACGGATGACTGTGATTTTTGGGAATCTGGTCAAAAGACAGGTAGTGGAATCGAATGGAATATTAGGATTTAGGCCAAAGGCCAAGCGTTGGGACCTTGGAGGTCATTCAGTACTGACAGCAAAAAGGTCTGAAAGGTGTAACAGGAGGAAAACCTCAAAGCAGTTGCACTATGAAACAATTGTTAGGAGAGGGTGGAAAGTAAGATGGAAGAAAGAGAATATGAATGGTGGAGGTACAGTAAAAGGAATGAAAGGGGTCCCCCTCCAACTTAACAAAACACTGGTTTTATACAATAATGCTCCTCACATAACATCAAGGAAGCCTTGGGCGACCTTAGCTAAGAAACCGACTCATAGTAATTAATCTCCATGACACGAAAACCAGGGGTTAATGAGGATGACATTATTTTGTATGTCATCCAACATGAGAGAGAGAGAGAGAGAGAGAGAGAGAGAGAGAGAGAGAGAGAGAGAGAGAGAGAGAGACAGTTATAAATCATGTATATTTAAAACATGTTATTAAAAGAGAGAGAGAGAGAGAGAGAGAGAGAGAGAGAGAGAGAGAGAGAGAGAGAGAGAGAGAGAGAGAGAGAGAGAGAGTTTCAAAATCACGCATCGCTTAAACACGTTATGTGAAAAATAACAATGTACCTTAATATTCCAGCATCCCCGGTGCTTCATCACTGAAGACACACCAGCCTCCGGCTTATGGTAAGTGCAACACTTCTAAAAGGTTCATTTACTGTTACTTATACATTTAACATTGATAACGTTGTTGGCATGAGATAAAGAAAACATAACAATTATTCTTGCAGCAGTGCTGTGTTCACACAGCATTCTTGACATAATGGTAGAAAATTTTATAAATCGTTAGGATACCAAATCAGAGAAATCATCTCCAGTCATTCCACAAGCGAGATTAACAACAAATATTTGATGGCAGTGCAAAGGCGTTACATAACAGAAGGTCGCCCTCTTCTCCTTCATTGCAGTGAGCACAGTCATCACCAATTACGCCGACCACCACGCAGCGGATCACTACGGGGGAGGGGCTGGTCCGGCTGCACTGCACGAGCAAGCCAACGCCCATTTAATACCAGCTGGTAATCACCCTGTGACCCACGTTCCGTCGCAACTGGTGGCATACCCGTCGCCATCCTCAACGCCTCAGCACATGATACCCAACTCGCAACATTTATCGCATCAAGTGTTGAAACAGTCAGTATCGAGCTCTCAGTACGGTTCCTATTCAGTGTGTGTCTAGTTTTACTTTTTCTGATGTCCAGACTGATATTACATCTCTTCGTATTCAGTCTGTGGCTATTTTATTTTTTTTCTGATGTCAAGACTGATATTCCATCTCTTCACATTCAGTCTGTGACTATTTTATCTTTTTCTGATACCAAGGCATCACATCTCTTCACATTCAGTCTGTGACTATTTTTTTTCTGATATCAAGACTTCACATCTCTTCACATTCAGTCTGTGACTATTTTTTTTTCTGATATCAAGACTTCACATCTCTTCACATTCAGTCTGTGACTATTTTTTTTCTGATATCAAGACTTCACATCTCTTCACATTCAGTCTGTGACTATTTTTTTTCTGATATCAAGACTTCACATCTCTTCACATTCAGTCTGTGACTATTTTTTTTCTGATATCAAGACTTCACATCTCTTCACATTCAGTCTGTGACTACTTATTTTTTTCTGATATCACATCTCTTCAAAAAGTTGAGCAATGTGTTTAATTATACTCCTCATTCCTTTAACTTTCTTTTCCTCAACTGCTCACTCGAACAGGGTTGCGCTTCGCAGGAAATTATTACAAAATATTCAAATCTGTTTCCTTGCTCGAAGTGACCAAATATATTAGGACAAAATGTGTGCGCAAAGACAATCTGATGTCAACAATAAAAATGCTACTGGTCAAATTTGGAAATAACCTTGTTTTTCATTAGTTTTGGAATCCTAAAAAATCGTTTTTGGAACACTACCCCAGAAGAAGTTCATTCTATTTCTGTATATTTCAAAGGTTAAGGTTCTGGAATTTATTTTTATATGAAACTCAACACTTGAGTTAAAGCTGTTTCTCGCATTTCAATGAAACGAATTTCGAGAAGAAAAACCCCTCACTGACATTCCTGACATACAATTGCTCACATGAGAGCCCTGCCTTCAGTTCAATCAGCGCACGGCATTATTAACATATAATATAATCTCCTTTTCTAGAATACCTGTCCTCGAACCGCTCGACGAATCTGCCATAAAATACGAACATACCGGCTGAGGCGTTATGCTGGCGAGATAAGGGATTCTCTTCGTCAGTGGGATTGCTAAAATCCCTTCTCACGTGATTTTCTTGCTCGTAAGGCTGTTGTTGTTACGTTTAAGATAGCATTAGCGGAAAATTCTTCTCGAGTCATGTATAGATTGTAGTGTTGATATTGGTGCCAATGTTGAAATAGGTTTTAGACAGGCTTGTAGCTCAAAGTCGTAAATGAGAGAATTTATTTTGTGAGTGTGGGTATTTTCGTCCATTTTAGCGTCATCAGGAAAACCGAATTTCAAGAACTGCGTCTGCAGGATGTATACCGGTGGGTGTGTTTATGTATACAAGCACAAGTATATATACATTACTTAAAACAGACAATTAATATACATATTTACACCTAAACTAAAAAAAAAATACAGCATAAGCTTCCATACTATGCATTCATGCATTATCACTTCTGTTTATTCCCTTGTGAAATTAACTCGTTAACGGATTAATTCCAAATGCCCAAATGAAAAACCCTTTCGTCTAATCAATTACTTCTCCCCTTGCATAAAACATGATTCTCTTTTACCCCACAAATTAATGTTGGAATATGAAATTTAGGCAAAAGGCCTATAGCGCTTGGGCCTATGAGGTCATTCACCGCTGAAACGGAAATTAAGAGCAGAAAGGTTTTGAAAGGTGTAACAGGATGAAAACCTCGCAGTTGCTCTATGGAACAACTAATAGGAGAGTGGAAAGAAATATATAAGAAAGAATTTGAACGGAGGTACAGTACAAGGAATGAAAGGCGTTGCAGCTAGGGGCCAAAGGGACGCTGCTAAGACAATTAAGTAGTGCCTACAGTACACCGAATGAGGTGCACTGATGCCACTGCCCCCCCCCGACTGGGATTTTTACAACGCCTATAACGACATGAACGGAGATTCATTCCTTTTTGTGGTGGAGGGGAGGGGGAAGGGGTTGGCTGCATGACGTTTCCGTAATCAGCCGACAAAAGCAGCCCTAACTGAAAGGACTTCACCCCTACCTTAATTGGGAGATGACGACTTCAAATTCAGTCCTGGTTATGAATCAGTTATTTTGAAACTTGTATAAATCCAGCGCCTTTTTATTTTGTTGGGGAAAAAGGGCAATATAATCACCATTGCAAACATACATACATAAACACACATACATACATACATACATATACCTACACGTAAACTTAATGTGTCCTGTCCAAAGCAAGCATGTGTGAAAATCTGCTAATCAGATCAGCATTGTGTGATAAATAATGTCCATATGTAAATACGAGTATATCGTGTTAGATAGGTCCCCATGTAAATAATTGTATATAACTAGCCTATACTTTTATGTATATACTGGTACAGTTTTATAAATGTGTTTATGATTGCAGGTCACATAGGAATGACCATGTAACGGTACATACTTTCACTATAACAAAGTTATTTATTACATTATATCTAACAACTATAACATAAAATATAATGATGGATATCAGCCACTGGTGGTAGACATCATGCACCGATGTATATTTTTTTAATTTGAACTACCAGCAGAAGTCGGCAAAAGAGAGCGTATAAAGCTTTGTTCAGAATGGCGCTGAGCGTTTGTGTGTATGGAAGTCTATTATAACTATTATTATTTAATTACTGTACATATGAAAGAAAACACCCGTGTTTTATTCTGACTGCTAAGAAGCTCCAATATAGACATGCAATGGGCCAAGAATAATAATCAATTATTATTATTATTATTATTATTATTATTATTATTATTATTATTATTCAAAAGATGAACCCCTTCATATGGAACAAGCCCACCAAAGGGGCCACTGACTTGAAATTCAACCTTCCAAAGCTTCGCGAATGGAACAAGCCCACCAAAGGGGCCACTGACTTGAAATTCAACCTTCCAAAGCTTCACGAACGGAACAAGCCCACCAAAGGGGCCACTGACTTGAAATTCAACCTTCCAAAGCTTCACGAATGGAACAAGCCCACCAAAGGGGCCACTGACTTGAATTCAACCTTCCAAAGCTTCACGAATGGAACAAGCCCACCAAAGGGGCCACTGACTTGACATTCAACCTTCCAAAGCTTCACGAATGGAACAAGCCCACCAAAGGGGCCACTGACTTGAAATTCAACCTTCCAAAGCTTCACGAATGGAACAAGCCCACCAAAGGGGCCACTGACTTGAAATTCAACCTTCCAAAGCTTCACGAATGGAACAAGCCCACCAAAGGGGCCACTGACTTGAAATTCAACCTCCCAAAGCTTCACGAATGGAACAAGCCCACCAAAGGGCCACTGACTTGAAATTCAACCTCCCAAAGCTTCACGAATGGAACAAGCCCACCAAAGGGGCCACTGACTTGAAATTCAACCTTCCAAAGCTTCACGAATGGAACAAGCCCACAAAGGGGCCACCACTGACTTGAAATTCAAACTTCCAAAGCTTTAAGAACGGAACAAGCCCACCAAAGGGGCCACTGACTTCAAATTCAACCTTCCAAAGCTTTAAGAACGGAACAAGCCCACCAAAGGGGCCACTGACTTGAATTCAACCTTCCAAAGCTTCACGAATGGAACAAGCCCACCAAAGGGGCCACTGACTTGAAATTCAACCTCCCAAAACTGTTACACAGGCGCATTTTCTCAAGTTTTGGCATCTAGACTTCAGAGTCAGCCCTGAGAAGCCAGTACTGGAGGAAAACCCTGCGTCTGGCTTGCTCGTCATTCAGCAGCCAGAGATAGCATCTTTGTTTATGAGGAAAGAATGAAGAATAAAGACCTTCCAACTTTCTACAGCTGACAGCAACTCAAATTCAATCAACACAATGTTACCGTTAACTTCCTATAGCAGCATTATTAGAAAATAAATTCCAAAAACGAAATTTTCTTTGAATTACTTGCATAGGTCAGAACAATTTTCATTTCAGAAATGGGACTTGGCTTATGCAATGCAGGGTACCATAACGGCTGGAAAAGCTAGCAATTGGCTGATTTACAATGGGGCACCTTTAACCATTCAGTGTTTCAGACCTTGAAAAGGAAGCCTCAGTTGGAGTGGTTGGAAAGCAAGACTAAAGAAAGGAAGCGGAGTGGAAGTAAAGTAAAAGGCTAAAAAGTGTTGCCGACATAAAACTACCGCAGAAGCTGATGTGAAGCTCATTTGCTTAAAGAGACCGCGTTATTTTGAACTCCACTATCTTCACATTTAGCGTTGTGTGTGTGTGTGTGTGTGTGTGTGTGTGTGTTCGCGCGTTGATACTAGCATAGGACTGTATCACTTAAAAGTACTCAAATCCAACCTACATACCTGAATAACATTAGAAAATGTATCTAGCTTTCGGAGAGACAAATCCTCTTCTTCTTTTTCAATGCAATATCCTTTGTGAAAGATACTGAAGGAAGAGAGCTACTTGAATCTATCTTAATTCAAACGCCGAGCAATTCCCTAAACTTGATGATTTTATCACTACGATTTTCGATGTCAATAATATGAGCAAATCCATTAGGCATACTAAACAGACGCCAAATGTTTTACGAAAAAAGATTCTACGATCTTATTACCTTTCATTTTGGAATTCCTAAATAAGTTGTACAGCAATTGTTGGTTGCTGTTAATTTCCATCTTCTTTTGGTACAGTTTCTTTCTGGAGGAAGGCAAAGAATTTATCTCTCCGTAAGATAGATAAATTTTCACGTTTTACCAAAGTTCGTGGGTTCCCTACACCTGGAGGAAAGTGCAGAATGAATTTGTGTGTGTGTATATGTGTGTGTATGTATGTGTGTGTGTGTGTGTAGCATATATATATATATATATATATATATATATATATATATATATATATATATATATATATATATATATATATATATATATATATATATTATATATATATATATATACAATATATATATATTTTATTTTATATATATGTGTATTATATATATTTGGATTATGAGAGAGAGAGAGAGAGAGAGAGAGAGAGAGAGAGAGAGAGAGAGAGAGAGAGAGAGAGAGAGAGAGAGAGAGAGAGAATCCCATTTGCAACAAATGACTCCAACTTGTGCATACTGCATTATTAAGATATCATGAAAGTATAAGTGATATTACAAGTAAACCTGTATTAGCTAGTGTAATTCTTTTAATCATAAACATGTAAATAGCTCAGTAAAGATTATTAGATGTATATTGTGTGTATGTGTATGTGTATATGTACAGGTATGTGTATGTATATATGTGTATGTATGTATATATATATATATATATATATATATATATATATATATATATATATATATATACATATTAGTATAATTAAGAGTGCATTCAGTGATGCCTTAAAATGTAAAAAAAAAAGAGGACATTCACCTCTTGTATAATTAATGTCTCTTGTATAATTAATTACAGGAGAACCTTCCTTAATAATTTTTCATAAAGAATGGACAATGTCGTCCCCTAGATTTTGAAGGCGGCGTAATGACTCCGTTACCTAACTGTATAGCAATAGCTATGTATATATATAAGTTACCATCATCTGTATATACTTCTCGCATATCTGCATTCCAGTTCTACGTAAATTAAGCAATTGAAATATTGGACCTTCCACGTCGTTTGTATAATAGACCACGTAGAATGAGCGAAATGTGTATTATGGTAATGCTGAAAAACCATTACATATTTGTATGTAAATATTGTTTTCCCTTAATTGTAAGTTAGGTTTTGTATATAATGTTATTTGTTTTGGTTTTTTACGCTATCTTTCGTTTGCCATGAATGATTTTTCTAAGAAAATAAATATGGAAAATACTGGAAACCTTAAAACGAACAAGGCACCATAAACTGACGTTTATTTTTCAATTACTCTGTAAACAAAAGAGGTAAATCTTCATAAAAATGTTGTGCTTTTTTTTATTAATCTGCTTAGCCACCTGCACCAATTACACAGGGCGTTTGCTGTCAGAGATCAGGGAATCAAACCCAGTTTCCTGACACTGAGGCTGAGACTCCATGCTCTGAGGAGATGGCTGTTTTATAGGATGATGACAAGATTAATTATTTCCGGATGTTGTCATCATAGGTGCTACAATGAAAAGAATAACACAGTGATTTTAACAAGTCATCATCGTCTTTTCATCATGTGACCCAGGCTTAAAACAAAAAAAAACTGATTAAAGTACTGTGAATGAAAACGGTGGAGTCGAATGTGGCACCTCCCATGCACAAATAAAGAGAAAAAATCCTATTCTTGACATAACCTTTTAAACTTGAAGTTGCTCTGTAAATAATTCATCCGATCAGTTACTGTATGTACTGTATGTAGATATATCTAGTGTAAACAACACATACACACCCATATATATGTGTACTTTTTCATGACACATTCAAGAAATTTTCTAATACACGATTTTATGAGAAAACTGTTAAAGAGTTTCCCTTGAACGGTGTTACAACGGGGAAAAAATTAGCAAGTGGTAAGTGTAAAAAGAGCTTTTATTTTTAAGTCAAGACTTCATTTATCCTAAAACCACTCACTCTCAGTGTTGTCCAGGAGAAATACCTATGTGCTTTGATCTTTTTAACCTTAAGGCTGATGCCGTGTGACCAACAGAACTATTCAGCATTGACATTTTAGTGAAGTCTCTGTGAAGTTTCTGTGACGCAGAGTGATCGTCGCTCCTATACTGCAAAGCGAGCGTGTTTGTAAATATCCCGGTGATGTGTGTTTTACTGTAATTATAATAATAATCAGTGAATAAAAGTGAATAATTCCACCCTGTTTTCAGTCCTACAGATTTCGTCTCGGCTATGACGTCCACGTTCTATTGCATGTTTTTATTTTGAATTGAATATAGAATTTAGGCCAAAGGCTAAGCACTGGGACCTATGAGGTCATTCAGCGCTGAAAGGAAAAGAGAGAGTAAAACGGTCTGAAAGGTTTAACAGGAGGAAAACCTCGCAGCTGCACTATGAATCAATTGTTAGGAGAGGGTGGAAAGTCAGATGGAAGAAAGAGAATATGAACGGAGGTACAGTAAAAGGAACGAAAGGGGTTGTAGCTAGGGGCCGAAGGGACGCTGCAAAGAACCTTAAGTAATGTCTACAGTGCACCGCATGAGGTGCACTGACGGCACTAGCCCCCCACGGGGATGTTTTTTGTTTTAATAATAATAATAATCTACTGAATGACACATGTCAAGCGACTTCGAATTAAAATTTAGTTACTGAAAATGGAATGGAATGGAATATACAGTTTAGGTCAAATGCCAAGCACTGGGACCTATGAGGTCATTTCACGCTGGAAAGGTAATTGAGAGTAAGTAGGTTTGAGAGATGTAACAGGAGGAAAACCTCGCAGTTGCACTATGAATCAATTGTTAGGAGGAGGTGGACAGCGAGTAAAAGAAAGATAAAAATGGAGGTACAGTAAAAGGAACGAAAGGGGTTGCAGCTAGGGGCCGAAGGGACGCTGCAAAGAACCTTTAGTAATGCCTACAGTGCACCCCGGGGAAAATATCTTCATTATCCATTTCATTAAACAACGAGAGACAGAGGTATGATCAAAATACATGAATGAAGAATATTAAAAGCACAAACATAATTTATTAAAATAAGAAGGTTTAAGGAACGCATCTCTCTAAAATAAGGACAACAATTAAATACAACTCGCTCAACACGCCATAAATGCAATGAGGCATATGTTCACCAAAGTTAGAACCCTCCAATGCTTGTAACCAGGTTAGAAAAGAATATACAATTTAGGCCGCAGGCCAAGCGCTGGAACCTGCGAGGTCATTCAGCGCTGAACGGAAAACTGAGAGCAAAAGGTTACAAAAGATGCAACGGGAGGAAAACCTCGCAATTGAAATATGAAAACAACTGTTAGAGAGGGTGGAAAGTAAGGTGGAAGAGAGGATATAAATGGAGGTACAGTGAAAAAAAAAAAAAAAAAAAAAAGGAATGAAAGGGGTTGCAGCTAGGGGCCGTAGGAACGCTGCAGTGAACCTAAAGTAGCGCCAATAGAGTGCACGCGCGTGAGGTGCTCTGACGTCACTATGTAATCAGGTTGACCTAGAAGTAAGTTGCAACTCGGTTCATCCGTCATGTGCTTGAAATGATGACGTGAAAATGAGAGAGAGGGAGACTGGATTAGAATCTTGGTCCAGCGTTCCACGTCCTGGATAGGCCGACTTTTTTTTACGGCTGCTAAAGAGCAAGAGCCCGTGCCAGCACAAGGGTTGCTGAATCTAATGTGTGTGTGTGTGTGTGTGTGTGTGTGTGTGTGTGTGTGTGTGTGTGTGTGTGTGGAAGACTTGGACGACTTTGATCGGCGAGGAGTCATCTACAAAGAACTTGGCTAATACAGTTCTTGTGAATCCCGATGGATTTGTGTATCCACGGATCCAAGTACGTTGTGGTATTATTTTTCAAAAGATGAAGAACCCTATTCATATGGAACAAGCCCCAAAATGGGCCACTGACTTGAATTTCAAGCTTCCTCAGAATATAAAGGTGTTCATTAGGAAGAAGCAAGAGGAGGTCAAGGGAAATACAGAAAGAAGAGATCCCACTCACTTATTAAAAAAGAAAAAAGAAATTAATAAATATATAAAACTGTATCAAAATGAAAGGAGAGTGGTATTAGGGTAGTAAGTGCATTGCATCTTCGCCTGAACTTCTGAAGTTTCAATTGCACGACTTCCTCTGGAAGGCTGTTCCACAGTCCAGCGGTGTGAGGAATAAAGAACCTATGAAACTGAGAAGTTCGACAGCGAGGCACATTTACTGCACTCAAAACCCTCATCAAGGTTCTCTTGCAAATGGCACGTCGAGTCTAAAATTGAAAGACAGCACAGTGGAACAAGCATTGCCTTATAATTTATGTACAAATCACTTCATATTACGCTTATAGTACATGAATAAAACTTACAAGGTGCACACAAAACTTAGTAAAAACTTCAACCAATTCCCAATTTCTGTCCCCTCCCCCCTCGCCCCAATCCCAACGGTTACCATCCCATCAGGGTGGTAACGCTACCTTAGATGCTTGAGTATATCAAGTCCCGTCGATGTAAGTCAATTAATAACTGAATAATTCAGGTTTTAATAACTGTATAGTTCAAGTTTTAAGGAACTGATCAAAAATACATAGGGAAAAGTTAACATTTTTCAGGACCTTGGCACAAGATCAAACTGGGGTGGAAAAAAGGGTTGGTTCTATAAGATTTTCTGATAAGAAAGTATCTCTCAAAAACGAATAGCCAACTTCACAATTTCAGCCGTAAATGGCTACCCGCAGTTCTCAGTGTCAGGGAAAACAATGAGGCGTCACTAAAGACCTGTTGAGAAAATGGAAGAAACTAACCACTTTGAACGCTCCTTCCCCTCAAAAACAAATAAATATGGCAAAGAACGCACACGCACGCACACAAGCACGCAAGCTCACACATACACAATACATTATATATATATATATATATATATATATATATATATATATATATATATATATATATATATATATATATATATATATATATATATATATATATATATATATACAGGGCCCAAGCATCACCCTTTCAGGCCCCGGTACTGGCATAAATTCTGGGCCCTTCCCACATTAAAAAAAACAATAAATAAATGAACAATAATAATGATGTTAATAATAATAATAATAATAATAATAATAATAATAATAATAATAATGGAAAATAAAAAATGTAAAAAGTAATCTATCAAAAATATTAAAATACAAACTGGGAGTTATCGGGAGACTGCTGAACTCCGATTTCAATGAAAAATATAAATAAAATTAATAATAATAATAATCATAATAATATAGCTTACAAGATGAATAGAATATATCAAATTATCTCAACTGATGTCTGAACACAAGGCTAGTAACTAAATAAGTACCATATTTTTTTATTGAAAGGATAATTCAGGAATACTGAAAGACTAGGCATGAAGACTTTTTAAACTATTTTTATTAAGTAATCATGCAATTGTGCAGAAACAGTAAAACTTCATAACTAATTAGATCAGTTTTGCTTTTCTTGCCTTCTTTCTGGCAAAATCACTGATGACTGAGGTATAATCAACAGATCTAGCCAATTTATTCTCAATGGACAAGAGTGCCAAATGTGACAAGCGTTCCTGGCCCATGGTTGCTCTTTTAAATGTTTTTATATTAGACAGTTTACTGAAGCTGCGTTCAGCTTCGGCAACTGTGACAGGCAATGTACAGAATATACGTAAGGCTATGCATATTTCACTAAAAACTGGTTGAAGCTTTTTGCAGTATATTTCATTCAGTAAGTTAAGGGGAGTTAGTTCTTGTTCTGAATGGAAAGTAGATCTAAATATTTTCTTTAGATGCAGCATTTCACTAACAAAATTACATGACAGATCTAAAGAATATTTTTGAACCAGGCATTTTGAAGCATCTTCTAGCTCAGCTTCACTCAAAGAAACATACTTAAGGATTGCCTTGAAAGTGTCACATATGCCCTTTACTGCTTGGAATCTCTGATCCATGTCAGTGACAATATAATCTAAAGTACAATAGAAAACATTAATTCTGAAATCTGATTCCTCATCTGATTCTTTAGTCATCTCTACACCTTCATCCAGTGCCTCATCATGAAATCTTTTACGTTTTTCCTCTCTTCCTGGAAATCTTGGCATAATGCCCATGGAGTAGCAACATGATGTGCCTCTGATAATATGTCAGCCCACTTGTCTCGTAGCTGCCTGAGTTCTGCACATAGGTCAGAGATGAGAGACATTTCTGATTCAAGTGATATTCCACGAGACTGGATGATCTTATTTCGTAAATCAATGCTTGAAAGAACTTTAAACCAAAATGCAGCTAAAACAATAGCAGAATATGATGTGAAATACAATTTCAAAGACCTAACTTCTGCCCGCATTTCATGAGTCATACAAGAATTATCAAGTGATTTGTCTAAGGCAGTAAGAATACCTGGCAAGTGAGTTGAAACTGGACGAACAGCATCCACACGTGCACTCCAACGGGTGTCAGACTGTGAGTGAAGTGAAGAAGGAATTTCCTCTTTTAAAATTTTCCATCTTGCTGGACTACCACTAAAGAACACATAAAGGCGCTGAACACAACCAAAGAATGTGACAGTCTCTGGACATAGTGCAGCTGCATGAACTCCTGTTAAATTAAGTGTATGAGCACCACAAGGGAAAACTCTGCTAGATTATTTTTCTTATGCAGACGTGCTTGAACACCTTTCACTTTTCCTGACATGTTTGACCCATTATCATACCCCTGCCCTCGACAATCACTGAAAGGTATCTTATAATGATCTAACCTGGAAAGCACCATATCTCCTATATCTTCTCCAGTTTTCTTATGAAACATTATGAACTCTATGAATCTTTCATGAATCTCAAACATATCTGAGTGATCATCTTTAGTTAAAACCTCAGAATTAAAACATTTTGCTCAAGGTGTGCCACATCTGGAGTTGAATCTACGATTATTGAGTAGTAGATGGCTTGCTGTCTTTCATCAAGTATTGAGCTTAGAACTTTCTTAGCACATAGTTCAATAAATTCATTCTGACTCTGCCATGATAAGTAATGAGCTTGACCTTGCATAGTCTTGCCCTCAGTTTGAGCCTTTTTACCTTTGCTAAATGTTCGTGAGTGATTCTGTCATATTTACCTAAAAGCTCTAGAATTCCCAGAAAATTGCCATTTCGTGGATCCCCTATTACATTGTTGTCTCCCTGAAATGGCAGGCCTCTTGAGGCACAGTGAAAGGTAACATCCAATAGTCTCATTAAAATTGCTCTCCACTCCTCTGTTTCATTCATTATCTGTTTTTGAAGTTCATGGTCTACCCCATGTCCACTGAGTGATAGGTCTAACTCTTTCCATTTGCAATAACTTATTTTATGAACCACACTATTTTCATGCTCAGGAAGCCTAACGTAAAGTTTTCCACTTCTGTACATATGGCGAAAAGCCTTCTTTCCTGGCCAATAAACTACGATGACTTAGATTTTTTTCTGTAGAAAATAGTAAGCATGGAAAACAGAACATAGCTTTCTTTTCCTTACTCCAAACAAGCCAGTCACGGTAATGTTTCTCTCTGTTGTTTGCTGAGCTAGAGTAAAGAAACATATCGGAGAAAGAATTACCTTTCATGTCTTTAGGAATCATTTTAATAATCTGTAACATTACTTCGGCCTTTGGTACACCTAATGATACTATATTTTGTCGCAAATTGTCTGTGATATGGTCTGGCCATAATCCAACATCTGCTAAATCTACTTGCTGAGTTTGAGCTTGATCTTGAATACTTTCACTAACAATATCAACTGCAGCCTCTTCAGATGATTGTAACTGAAAAGACTGAATCAATATCTAAATCAACTGTGACAACTGAGCTAGAACCTGGGTCATGTTTATCAGATTGAAGGTCAGCTGTTGTGTCTGACTTGTTTGTAGACGCTATGGCTAACTCATCGCCCTCTTTAGCTTTGGGGCATTCATCCGATTCAGCACTTTTTAAGAACTGGAATTATTGGTTGGAGCCCTTTAGCTTCCCTTTCTTTCTCTCCTTTCGCTCCTTACGTTTCTGAAAGCCTGACTTATGCACGTAGGCACACATGCTGACTATGCACAAGATGAACACGTCTGCGACTCTGCACACCTGCAACATGATGACATTGCCTATTATAGCTTAGTAATGAAGAATGTCACACTACAACTGCTCTAGGCCAGGCTACCATTATTATACAGGATTTGGAGAAATTTTATCTCTGAACTGTTTTCTTGATGATTTATTGTAAACATAATAAATATAAACATATAACATATATATATATATATATATATATATATATATATATATATATATATATATATATATATATATATATATATATATATATATATACATGCACACTATTGTTATACGCACAGACATATGTATGTATGGCTGAATATTTAGTTCAGGCACAGTAAAGTTATTAAAAAAAATACATTGTGATATCTGGCAAATATTAGCAGATGAGATACCAATAAAATCGCCTCTACCCAGGTGATCTCATTTCCAACACTATCAAAAAGTATTATATTGTTTAGTTTCTCTAATCATGTCCCATTGTGTGTGTGTGTGTGTGTGTGTGTGTGTGAGTGTCTGGGAGGGTGTGCCGTGTGCGTATGTGTGAGTCAATAGTGTCTGGGTGGGTGTGCGTGTGCAAGTCTGAGAGAGAGAGAGAGAGAGAGAGAGATTTAAACTTTAAGAGACTGCATTTTTTTCTTGGTCTGCGTCTGGCTGTACCGTAGGCTATGCAAAATATTGTAGTAGCATGAGGGGTTGGTTACTATAAAAAAAAAAAAAAAAACTTATGTACTTAAAGTTAACCTATGTGAACTGTGAAGTAATCAAGTTTTTAATGTATTGCCAAAACTTGCCAATGGGCTAGTTATATAGTGCCACAACCTTCAATATTTTGTGTGCCAAAATGATCGTTTTCGTTGACTACTTGCCAAAGAATAGAGAGCTTAATTAATTAGGCTATTACTTTAGGCCCTCGCCCTGTAAGCCTAATATTCTTGCCATTTAAAATACATTTGGCACCTTCCACTAGTATGCATTTTATCGTTTCTTCAAAATAATTGTCTTTAAAATCAAAGTATGTTGTTTTATAATATATATTTTCTTATATTTTTACATATTTCTTATTTTTGGTAATATGTTTGTACGTAGGCTATGTTTGTAGCCTATGTAGGCTATGTATGTACGTACGTACGTATGTATGTATCTGTATGTGTGTGTGTTTGTGTATGCTTGCATATGTACATGAGAATATCATTATTTCATTACATAAACTATAGGCATACATGCCAAATCACTGGGCTAGTTTCAATAGAAGCTGAAGCCTATTTAACGTTAATCAGAATTTCAGTTATAAATTTTTCACAACTTCCAGATTCATCAAACATAGGCTATAGTGGAAACAATAGGACGATACCGGATAATGACATAAATCATAACATTATAAGTTACCTTACAAGATGAGTAGGCTTAGACGTGGTTAGAGTAAATCCCGTGATCTCACGTCGACTTATCACTAATTCACAATGAATAACACAATTGTCTTCTGACCTGAACTGTCCTTGCTAATGGATGCAACAGGAAGTCATGCACAACAAACCTTCTAAGCATATAGGCTAAAGCGTAGTTTTGTTGCTTTCGGATTCCGTTACCACTAAGTTATAGTAAATCGAGTGATCTCAGGTAGACATATCACTGTGAACAACACTTATCTTCTAACCCAACGTATGGAGCAGGGAACCAAAGTTGACAGCAGGTTCAAAACATGTAGGCAGGCTACAGCGCAGTTTGTTGCTATTCGATTCCGTTACCACAGATGTTTTATACCAAGTCACCAAAGGTTGGCCAAGAGCTAAATTTGTTTACAATGATTGTATGCGAAAGATTCCCAAATATTTTTTATAAACTCAGACGCTCTATGAAAATTTCTCATCTAACAGAAATGAGCATTTGCAAATTACAATACGAATTAGGTGAGATAAGAATAAAGGGCTTC
Source organism: Macrobrachium rosenbergii (assembly GCF_040412425.1). Lineage (NCBI taxonomy): Eukaryota > Metazoa > Arthropoda > Malacostraca > Decapoda > Palaemonidae > Macrobrachium > Macrobrachium rosenbergii. The sequence continues at coordinate 49,208,476 of NC_089766.1, forward strand.
CTAAGCTATAAACTGTAGTTAGCTCCCGGCCTAAGCGGTTCAATAAATTAATGTATTTGTTAAGGGATTTATGGGCCCCTTGAGCATCTTTGCTCCCATGATTTTGTTTATAAAAGTCTGGGGCCCATGACAAACGGTGACATAAACTTTTTTTTTTAACTATTAATTTAACTCAGTGATCTGGTTAACTAATATCAAATAAATAAATAAATACATAAATTTATAGGTAGGGCCTAAATGAATAAATAAATAGATAAATAAATGAATAAATAAACAAATAGATATATTAATTATCAAGTATATAAACAAATCAATAAACAAAAATATATATAAATATATATTAGAAAATGAAAATATTATCTGCTTCCTTATATATATATATATATATATATATATATATATATATATATATATATATATATATATATATATATATATATATATATATATATATATATATATATATATATATATATATATATATATATATATATATAAGCTGCTTTCACGGCCCCACAAACTGCCGGGCCCCAGGACTGCAGTACCCTTTTCCCCCCCCATACTTTGGCCCTGTATATATATATATACATCCATATATATATAATGTGGATTTGATCACTATAAACCGTTTCCTCTCATAAAAGGTGGTTAAGGAGAAGAACGACGAGGAATAACCGTTCTCAACTTCAATCACTTACTGCTAAGTTAAGCTGAAACCACAGGCAAAATCTTTCTTTTTCAATACTTACGCGATAAGTAACTCCCTTCCCCCCTCGACATACGTGAGGTCACCCAAAGCTATCTATCAGAAACTCGCGCGCTTCCTTGATTAAACAATTAAGTCCTCCCATTCCAACAGCTCCTCCATCGAATCAATCCAAGAATGTTTAAGTTATTCTCCTCTTCTTCCAAAGCAAAACCTGCAGATAGTGAAGTTTCTCATCGGCGTGTCTATCATTCTCCATTCTCCACAGATGACCAAACCACTTTTAAAACACACTGATACATTTTTTAGTGTTTGTAACCTAGACATTTTATAACTCTGTATCTACATTTTTCACCCATTCAACCCTTCTTGATCCACATCTACTACTCAAACCGTTCATATGATCAGCTTCCAACTTTTCCATTCGCAATGATCTTCCATACCCTACATCCTCAGAGGAGTTTGCTCAATAACCAGTTCAGACGTTCAATCAAAATCTTCTTGTCTACAACCCTCAATCAATGGAGATACATTCACTGAGCTTCCTTCACTGCAAGTTTTCATTTTTTGGGTATGGTTTCATATCCTCGTTATCTAAAGCGGTTACTCAAGGCCATACCATCAGAATATTCGATTAGGTGTGCACTTTACTAATAGACTAAAAACTCCCCCCATATACCTGGGCCTGGGCCGTATGATCACTGGGCATTATCTCAGGCTAGATTAACTATCTGAACAAAACAAGTGAAAAATGCGCCGAAGAAAAGTTTTCTGTACAGTCGCTACAGCGTATAATCAAGGCCACCGAAAATAGATCTATCTTTCGGTGGTCTCGGTATAATGCTGTATCAAACGCGGCACATGAAACTTTAACCAAGGGCCGGTGGTGCCCTATCCTATTTCGTTGCCAGAAGCACAATTATGGCTAAATTTAACCTTAGAAAAATAAAAACTACTGAGGTTAGAGGGCTACAATTTGGTATGTTTGATGATTGGAGGGTGGATGGTCAACATACCAATTTGCAGCCCTCTGGCCTCAGTAGTTTTGAAGGTCTGAGGGCGGACAGAAAAAAGTGCGGACGGACAGAGTTTTCTTTTACAGAAAACTAAAAACACTGCCTTATTTCCGCCTCGAACACCCTTCAGGGTTTTCTGTAAGTGTCCAGAATATTGACCCTTACGCGCTTAAGTCTATCAAAATTTTGGAGGCAAAAACTCAACCTAAATCACCGATATCACACGGACGGATAATTTTCGAATCCCTGATGGCTCATATTTACGGAAGCCTCTTAAGCTTTTTGCTCAACTTATCGGCATCACCTGGAACGCTGATACCATTTACCAAAACCGGACTGATCTCCTGACAAGACGTCTCTCAATACCCGAAGTTTTTAATCGGTAGTAAGCACCACAAATATGAGTAACCTTCAGCTACGGAGGCAGAAGCAGGGTCTTCGCTTTGTGCTGTTGATGACCTCGATTCGGGTAATGGGTACTTTCAACCTGTGGCTCCAAAGAAACGTCTCTTTATCTCCAAGTGTCTATTTACCTTCTGTGTGTCAAGTCCACGAGCTTAAAATATGTTTTGTACTTCTAAAAAGGTAGGCTGCTTTTGAATAAAGGAATGGAACTTTCTCAAAAGTTAAGAAACACTTCAATGCATTTAATTTGTATCAAACCTGGTCGAGAATTTAGTACTTCTCCTTATTTGTGTTTCTGAAAATTCACATTATGACTACTGTAATATCCTGGAATTCAGAAACGTTAGTTTTTGCCTTATTGAAAAAAAAATTACAGTAAAGAAAATAACAGGACTGAAAGAAAATTTTACGGTAAAGAAAATAACTGGACTAAAAAAATTTACAGTAAAGAAAATAACAGGAATAAAAAAAACATTTACAGTATAACAGGATGATAAAAAAAACATTTACAGTAAAGGAAATAACAGGATTGAAAAAATATTTACAGTAAAAAAAATAGCAGAATTAAAAAACAATTACAGTCAAAGAAATAACAGGATTGAACAAAAATTACAGTAAAGACATTAACAGGATTGAAAAAAATTACAGAAAAGGAAATAACTGGATTGAAAAAATTTACAGTAAAGAAAATAACAAGGATTGAGAAAAAATTACACTAAAGAAAATAACCGGATTGAGAAAATTACACTAAAGAAAATAACAGGACTGAACAAAAATTTACAGAAAAGAAAATAACAGGATTGAAAAAAAATTTACAGGATAGAAAATAACAGGGATAAAAAAATTACAGTAAAGAAAATAACAGGATTAACAAAAACTACAGTAAAGAAAATAACAGGGTTGAAAAAGATTTACAGTAAAGAAACTAACAGGACTGAAAAATAATTTACAGTTACAACACAGGATTGAAAAAATTTTACAGTAAAGAAAATAACATGATTGAAAAAAAATTTGCTATAAAGAAAATAACAGGATTAAAAACTACAGTAAAGAAATAACAGGATTGGAAAAAATTTACAGTAAAGAAAAAACAGGATTGGAAAAAAAATAAACAGTTAAGAAAATAATAGGCTTAAAAATTTACAGTAAAGAAAATAACAGGATTGAAAAAAAATGTACAGTTAAGAAAATAATAGGCTTGAAAAATTTACAGTAAAGAAAATAACAGGATTGAAAAAATTACAGTAAAGAAATAACAGGATTGGAAAAAATTTACAGTAAAGAAAATAACAGGATTGGAAAAATTAAGTAGTAAAGGAAATAACAGGATTGAAAAAAAATGTACAGTTAAGAAAATAATAGGCTTGAAAAATTTACAGTAAAGAAAATAACATGACTGAAAAAAATTTACAGTAAAGAAAATAACAGGATTGATAAAAACTTTACATTAAAGAAAATAACAAGATTGAAAAAAATTACAGTAAAGGAAAAAAGGATTGAAAACAAATTTTTAAACTGAAAAAATAATAAAAGCCAAAAGCCAATGTACTTTGAACCGTATGTTCCCTATATGATCAGATACAAATGATAATGTGCTATGGAAACCTGGACTGAAAATCAAAGTATTTCAAAATGGTGAGTTATCAGAACTACAGATGTTAATACAACGGAGAAGACAAAACCCTTACGTATAACAAATAAATCTCTAGTGCCTAAACAATCATACGAATCAAGTTATCATAAATTTTTATTTTACCGTACAAAGAAATGATCAGCCATTGCAACGTTTGTCATCCACCGCAGGTACTGTGCATTTGCTTACGTGACAAACGTAATTACACAGAAAAACTAAACAAAAGTAAAGCTCGTTCAAAATTAAAAACTTCGGAACAAACGGGTGTGTGTGTGTGCGCGCGCGCGCGAGGACCCGCGAGCAATAAACAAGGCCCATTATGAGGAAGAGAAAAAGGAGCGAGAGAAAAAAAAAGAGTGTAGAGCATAATGGAACAAAGGGGGTGGTAGTGGTGTGGGCAAGGGAAAGTTTCCAAGAGAGTTGTCGGTGTTTCAAGAGCCCTATATGGATGCCCCACGAATCATATCTCACAAGTACCTTTGTGGTCGGAAGTTGCCAGTTGGTAACAGTGCTGTTGCTGCTGCTACAAGGACCACAGGTCTGTAACCAACTTAAGCCCGCCACTGGAGTTCTGATCACAACCTTTAATCCGTGTGTCATTACGACCGTCATTTTAGCATCCCTATTAAATTCAATGACTGCCATTTTAGCATCCCTATTCAAGTCTTCATCGACTGTCATTTTAGCATCCCTATTCAAGTCTTCATCGACAGTCATTTTAGCATCCCTATTCAATACTTCATTGGCTGTCATTTTAGCATCCCTATTCAAGTCTTTATTGACAGTCATTTTAGCATTTTAGCATCCCTATTCAAGTGTTCATTGACTTTCATTTTAGCATCCCTATTCCAGATTTCATTGACTGTCATTTTAGCATCCCTATTCAAGACTTCATTGACTGTCATTTTAGCATCCCTATTCAAGTCTTCATCGACTGTCATTTTTGCATCCCTAATAAAGTCTTCATTGACTGTCATTTTAGCATCCCGTTTCAAGACTTCATTGACTGTCATTTTAGCATCCCTATTCAAGTCTTCATCGACTCTCATTTTAGCATCCCTATTCAAGTCTTCACTGACTGTCATTTTAGCATCCCTATTAAAGTCTTCATCGACTGTCATTTTGCATCCTTAATAAAGTCTTCAGTGACTGTCATTTTGCATCCCTATTCAAGAATTAGTGATATTTTACGAAGCAATGCTGCGTATCAGCACAAAAATATTCACTCTTGTTTCAATAACAAGATGTTTGTAACGACGTAAAGCATGGGGTTTATTTTTGCATATCAATGTACACACGTGTAATGCATTTATGAAAGTACAAATGTGCGCTAATTCTACATGCACGCGCACATGCACACAAACACTTTCCACTTTCTGATTGTCCTTCTTAAAATATGGCCCAAAGTCATACAAAGATAAACAAGGCAGATACAGTATAAGCCAGTGCAAAAATTTAGATTTTAAGCGATAAAGAAATATTGTAGAGTTACCTTCAAAAACTGCTGACAGCAAGAAAATAATACACACAATATGGCAGCAGACCCTTAAACAGGTTCTATTGAATATTATTGCTGCTTCAGCTGCATTTCTATTTGTAGAAGACCTTTTCATTTTCCTTATTGCGACTTTCAGTGGAGGTGCGTGCTAACAGCTCGCCCATATTTGTCATTTGCTGGGAAAAGTCAAAATCTGGATTCTGCTTCTTTATATACTCTATACGGTTGGTCACAATTGTTGCCGCGACGCGTTTCGACAGACTCTTCTGTCATTCTTCATGGGAGCTAGTAGAGGACTGGCAGATTGCATAGGTCCTTCTGAATTTATACACGGTCATGGGGTGTTATATATATATATATATATATATATATATATATATATATATATATATATATATATATATATATATATATATATACTTATATATGTGTGTGTGTGTGTGTGTATATGTACTCCATATTTTTTTTTGCATAATTTATTCGCATAATATGATATATTTATCTCCCCTTCAGATATTATAACAATTTATTGCATAGATGAGCGTAACTAAATAATCTTCATTATTAATTTTAGTAAGGAAAAGAAGTGAAAACAAATATTAAATTGACTTGACTTCTTTTCTCAAATTCCTCCAGAATTTTAGAACTTGGAAAACTGAAAAATACTTTTTTATTGTTATATACAAAACTGAACCAGTAGCAACATAAAACAGAGTTAGAAATATACATATTTTATTTCTTATGCTCCTCTATTTTATCTTAGCATTTCAGAATGATTGTCTCAAATCTGCAGATGTATCTGAAAATTGTCAGCATTCCTTGACTGTATTATGAAACTATGTAAATATGAAAATTAAAAAAAGTAAAAAAATGCGCCGAAGTTTCTTCGGTGGTGGCCTGCGTTGGCACCTATAGCGGTGCCAGACGCACGATCATGGCTAACTGTAACTTAATTAAATGAAACTACTGAGAATAGCTGCAGTTTGCGGCGTTTGATGACTGGAGGGTGGATGATCAACATACCAATTTGCAGCCCTCTAGCCTCAATAGTTTTTAAGATCTGAGGGCGGACAAAAAGTGCGGACAGAAAAATTGCGGACGGACAGACAAAGCCGGCACAATGGTTTTCTTTTACAGAAAACTAAAAAGAAGATAGTGAGATGCGGCGGCCCGCTTTCAATTTCCATGGAGTAGTAATGTTCTGAAAATGATTACAGCAGGCAGTGTGAGAAGAACACGTTTGGGCAAATAGTGTATAAATTATGCGTATGTAAAAGCAATGCATAAAAGTATCAGGCCACCAAATAACACGAATTAATACATTTTCTCTTTATATGACGAAAATTTTAAACATGAATAAGTATATTAATGACGAAAGTGTTCTTTGAATTTTTTGAAAATTTTCAAGATTTTTTGGACAGTTGCGTTACTCCTTTCAACTCATTTCCAGTAGGTTCGCTTGTCATTGTGAACGGTATTTAATTTCTCAGTTTTTAGTACTTTCATATGAAGCCTGAGTAAACAAAGTAAAAGGTGGAGACAAAAATTTCAATGATACAAAAATATCATTGGATCACTTGGCCACAATTTTATACAATTCGTTATTGAATTTTTTCAGTGTAGTCGTGATTATTAATTTCATGAATCTGCTCTTGTATTCATAAAGATATACAAGCTAAAGCTACTCTGTGATACTTAACCGGGTCTGTTTGTCACGAAAATTTAGGACCAAGTTCATGTCATAAGTTTCAACTATGAGATTTACACTTTGTGGACATCGAGGTATATTTCCCTTTTCGGAGTTTATCTAAAGACTTACTGTACTTTTGTTTAGCTTATATTTTTAAGTCCTCGGCATTTAGGAGCTATTTAACCAATTTATTTTTTATTTTAGCAAGTGTACTAACAATTATTTTAATTCTTTTGTGTATATTTACACACCCAGAAAAGTTTATAAGTCTGCATTCTGATTATCTTTCAGCTCCTGAAAGCATGCCTGAAAGGATCTTTCTGAGCACGTCTTCTTGAGCGTGATTTTGAGCATCGTCTTGAGAGCGTGATCTTTTGAGCACGTCTTGAGAGAGCGTGGTCTTTTTGAGCACGTCTTGAGAGAGCGTGGTCTTTTTGAGCACGTCTTGCGAGAGCGTGGTCTTTTTGAGCACGTCTTGAGAGAGCGTGGTCTTTTTGAGCACGTCTAGAGCGTGGTCTTTTTGAGCACGTCTAGAGAGCGTGGTCTTTTTGAGCACGTCGAGACCGTGGTCTTTTTGAGCACGTCAAGAGCGTAGTCTTTTTGAGCACGTCTAGAGCGTGGTCTTTTTGGCACGTCTAGAGCGTGATCTTTCTGAGCATGTCTTGAGAGAGCGTGGTCTTTTTAAGCACGTCGAGACCGTGTCTTTTAGAGCACGTCAAGAGCGTAGTCTTTTTAAGCACGTCTAGAGCGTGGTCTTTTTGAGCACGTCTAGAGCGTGGTCTTTTTAGCACTGCCTAGAGCGTGGTCTTTTTGAGCACGTCTAGAGCGTGATCTTTTTGAGCACGTCTAGAGCGTGGTCTTTTTGAGCACGTCGAAAGAGTGATCTTATTGAGCATGTCGAAAATTGGGATTCTACCTCTCCCAGCAGCGCAATACCATCAGCTAAAGTCAGACTGCTATGGTTAAACCTTATTTGCGATTCGTACATCTCGATTTACAGAGACATCCGTGTTTAAAGTTCCCCAAAATGCTGGCCCGGCCGCATGTTCCCCAACTGTATTATGGTTCGGCCAGACGAGTGGGCGCCTTGGTTTATTTTTTGCCATGCCTCTAGGTTAGGTTAGGTTAGGTTAGGTTGGGTTAGGTTAGGATAGTTCAAGGATATTCGTTTAAAGGGTAAGCTCAATGTACATACGGAACGCTTGCATTCTTAGGATTATTGATGGAAGGCAGCTTTTACATCAGCTTGGGTTTATTTATTAAGTAAACAAAAGAATATCTAAGTCATTACTTAAACAGAATCACGGTCCAGATACAATTTAGGCCGAAGGCCGAGTGCTGGGACCTATAAGGTCATTCAGCGCTGAACAGAAAATTGAGAGTAAAGGAGGTCTGAAAGGTAAAACAGGAGGAAAACCTCGCAGCTGCACTATGAAACATTTGTAGGAGAGGATGGATGGCAAGATGGAAGGCGGAATATGAACAGAGGTATAGCAAAAGGAATGAAAGGGGCTGCAGCTAGGGGCTAATAGTGAGTAACATAAGGTGCACTGACGGCACTAACCCCCTACGGGGAGAATACTACATGGGAAATTGTTCATGGAAGAACAGATAAAGGCCCTGCCATAAATCACCTCCTAGGTGATGAACAGACACAGGAAACAAAACTGTGATTCAGAGTATCAGTACTTCCACAGATCGTTGATGGCTGCTAGTTCTAAAGCTGGATATCTGACGGTATTTAACGAGGAAACTCTGCTACCGGGTCATACGAAAAAAAGAAAAAATCTCCTAAGACAGAACATTAGCATCTACTTTGGTGTTGTCTCCTGCTTCAACTAGTGGAAGCTATGAAGCCAGTATATGATCAAGCATTATCCTGCAGTGCCACTAGAAGCTGATCATATCCCAGTCTACGGGCCTGTATTACTGAGGTCAAATTTGCTGACAAGAGCATTGACTTTATTGCTTCATTATGGGTAGACGACATTCCAGCCGAATGATCTCCTTGAGTACACTAGAGTAAGAGGACAGTCTCATGGTCTCCAGCTGGCACCCTCTTAAACTAATAATACCCAACACAAGGCACAAAGATTGGTTTATAACAGTTACAACTGACAAACAAGACCACCATGAAAAGATGCTGGGTCTTGGACTGCTTTCCACTGCCAAAACCAGGGGCCTGAACTTATGCGAGTTGCCTGAATCCCTGGAGAGGAAATCGATCAGCCTAGTTCTTTGCTTTACGGCCTCAGAATCCAGCCCTCAAAACTCACGAAATGAATGATGGTACCTTGGCCTTCTCTGGTGTATGGCTTAGCACTGGGGACTGGCCTCTCTGTGCTCTTCCAGTCTTACTATCGCTATGCAATAAGTACGGACATTTATACGAAAAAAAATTAAAACAGAGAGGGGAACAACAAATATAAATCAACTAACCAACAGCTGTACAAGACAAAAGCCAAACACACTGGGGCACAGTGCTTTAAAGAGTATTATAGCCTATCTTGAATTTAAGAGCACTGACAGGATAAGCGTTCCACAGTTCCATAGTACAGGCACTAAGTGCCCTTGATAACGCACCATTAAATTTTACAGCAGTCACATTCACAACCCATGTGACAAAGGGAAGTCCTCCCATAGAGTATATAGCCATACACTAGGCCACTTCCCCAGTGTTCATTACTCCATCCAGAATGCCATCACCTGGGTTTATCCTGGATAACCATAGTACCAGGGCCCTGCTTTTTGAATAGTTGGGGTACTCAAAATCCCTCTCTCGGAAAATCTGTGCCATTATTTTTAGCTACTGATTATATCTGGTGCCAATTTTGATGCCTTAACCAGAGAGCATTCTCAAATTTTGTTCTGTGCATTAGCCTCTGTACCATAGTCTTCTGCAGTCTCGAGTCAGCGTTTCTTTGCTCAAAGGGTAGCCTATACTCAAATTTTCCTCAAGTCTTATAGCTTTCATTAATCTGTTTGCTGTTATTTCGTCACATACATACAATTTCATCTATTGTTAGTATTGTTTTATAATTAAATATTCATTTCGGTTTATTATCAGTAAACAGAATTCTATTTTCTTCTTTTCTCTTTTTGTATTATTACAAATACAATTTCTATACAGGTTCAAAGCCATTTGGAGTGTTCTGTGGGAATGCACTCTCATTATGAGCTTTATCCCTAACTTATGGGTAGTTCCAGAAAGAGAAAAAAAGGCAATAGTCACCTAACTTATGGATAGTTCCAGAAAGAGAAAAAAAAAAGGCAATAGTCAATAACACATTCAACCTTTAACTACAGAATCACTAACAAAACAATTACAAATACCTAAAACGAGGGCTCGTTAGCTGTCCATCTAACTTTCCTAAACTAGTTGAGGTATTCACCTCTTATACTATACAAATCAACCATGTCAATAGCTTCCACTTTTTTCATTTCGTTTCCGATCAGCACTCATCATTCATTTTCATTAGAACCGGATTCCTAAACCCTTCATCCATCCCACCTTTAGATTAAAATGACACTCCTCTTCGGTTCCAAAACATGTGGGGATATCTCCTACATTCTTATATTTCACTGTTCTGTGATTCACTTCTATCTCTCTTCTACCCATGTGTCACATTTATTCCCAAGTACTTACTGTAGAAGAATCAAACACTTACTTTCTTCACCACCCATGCTGAGTTTCACTACTTAAATCTCCCTGGTACCCATTTGATTAACCTCAAAAACTTACACATGCTAACTATTAGCTTTCTTCTCTCATGATAACATTTAAATTTTCAACAGTCTTCCACCAACAAGTGACATTGTCCTGTCTGCAAACATCAACCACTCCACAATGTTCACAACCGAATTTCAACATCATGAATTCGCACCTACTTCCGTGCCTTTTCTACAAATAAACCGAACCAGCTGCTCTCCCGCAGACATGCTCTGAAACAAAACTTATTTTCATCAGAAGTGATCATTCTAGCAAAAACTTCAATTCTAAGCCAAAAATCCTCCACAAACCTATCAGTTCAATCACAAAAATTTTCTACAAACATGTATACTACGTAATTGTAATAGCCACAATGCCCTCTTAACTACTTGTGGTCACGCCGGCAACGTGACGTCGTGATTATGGGACGCGAGTTCGTTTCCCGCTCCCGGACATCATAATTGCTTCATATTTCTTGCAGCTGGATTCAAAGGCTTTGTAGTGACAAGGGTATCCAAAATGCGCGAATAATTAGGAGAAATTAAGAGGGCATTGTGGCTTTTATAATTACATGAGTATCTGGTAAAAAGTGACCAGCAAAATCTATATGTGTATACTACATAAACTCCATTCCACAAATCTTAAACTTCTTAATACACACTTCTAAATCAACGACTCATTTCAAATCGACTTTAAATGGCTTTTCGGCTACCAGTCTTCTTGCTCTGTTTACTCAGTCAAATTCTCGCAGCATTTTCGATTTGTTCCTCTGCTCTCCTTGACATTCAGTGAGACATCAGAATCATGCCATCGACACATGACTATTCTTTTCAAAAATCTTTCCATTTAGAAAAAATACAGAATTCATGCCAAAGACCTTGCCCTGGGACCTATAAGGTCATTCAGCGCTAAAAGGGAAACTGACATTCAAATAAAAAGGTTTGAAAGGTGTGACAGGTGGAAAGCCTCGCAGTTGCCCTATGAAATAACTGTTAGGAGAGGACGGAAAGTAAGATGGAAGAAAGAGAATATGAACGGAGGTACAGTAAAAGGAACAAAAGAGGTTGCAGGCAGGGGACGAAGGGACACTGCAAAGAACCTTTAGTAATGCCTACAGTGCACCTACGGGAATTTCTCTCATAAAATACGTCTCCTACTGTACGCATCTCCGGTACCGCAAAAACACACGCAATTTAAAATGATCAGAATTCAAAACTCTTTCTATGAATACGAGCACAGCAAATGGGGCTGCAACCCCCATGGCCCCGCCTATCGAGTGATTCTCAAACCACCAAGTGCGCCATACGCTTTTTTTTTTTTTTTTTTTTAAGACTAAGTGACAGACTCTAGCATCAGGGGATGAAGATCTTACGCCATTCAGGCAGCATTCTCTCCGGCTAGGGGACTCACAACCCTCTTTTAAGTGTTCTTCTTCAAGATGTCAGGGTAAAATTCCACGTCAATAAGTCAATTTATGGACTGCATGTGTATGTACATTATATATATATATATGTGTGTGTGTGTGTGTGTATATATATTTATATGTGAATAAAGATATGTATATATATACATATTACATAAATGTGTTTGTATAAAAGATACACATATGTAAAGATGAAATGCCATTCAACCAACAACGGGAAAAGAGAGAGAGAGAGAGAGAGAGAGAGAGAGAGAGAGAGAGAGAGAGAGAGAGAGAGAGCACGATATAAATCAAGAGCGGAGCAGTTAAGAAGATAAGGCAGATTTAAAGAGATGCTACCGAATGTCACCATTGCTAGGTTTAACTCGGTGCCAAGGAAATGCCGAAGCAAGGAAAGAACTAAATCTCTCTCTCTCTCTCTCTCTCTCTCTCTCTCTCTCTCTCTCTCTCTCTCTCTCTTTTTTTTATTTCTTCCTCTTTATTTCATTCATTGTCTCTTTATGTCACATAAACATTTATGTAAAACATGCTACCACAAAATATATCTATAACATATATTATATACAGTATATAAATATACATACATACATGCTGGCACACACAATATTTATAAATAAATAAATATATTTATTTATATATATAATGTTTATATATATATACATATATATATATATATATATATATATAAATAATGTTTATATATATATACATACATATATATATATATATATATATATATATATATATATATATATATATATATATATATATATATATATATATATTTATATATATATTCATATATATATTATACAGTATATATATATACATATTTAATTCTTTATTAGAGGTCTATTTTTGACGCATGATGACGTAACTGATATGCAACAGCGCCCATCATCTATCTTTATAAAGACTTACTTTCTGGTTTCCAATACATCGAAACAAAGGAAATAAGGACGCAAGCACAAAATGCATTCCCTAAAGCACCTGACATCATGTAATGTGGAATTTAAATCTTAGCTACTGGAAAAAAAACTATTTGGCATTAACCTGAAAATCTTCATATTCTTTTCAAAACAAAAGAAATGCTTCAGAACAGAATATAGAATTTAGGCCAAAGGCCAAGCGCTGGGACCTATGAAGTCATCCAGGGCTGAAAGTAGAAAGGTGTGAAAGGTGTAACAGGAGATAAACCTCGCAGTTGCACCATGAATCAACTGTTAGGAGAGGGTGAAAAGTCAGATGGAAGAAGGATAATACGAACGGAGGCACAGTAAAAGGAACGAAAGGGGTTGCAGCCTGGGGCCGAAGGGAAGCTACAAAGAGCCCTAAGTAATGCCTACAGTGCACCGAATGAGGTGCACTGTCAGCGATACCTCCGCTGCGGAGGAAAAATAAATAAACAAATAAAAATGAACTCCAACAGAGGTGGGGGGAACCTTTGAAGAATGACCCAACCCAAAACAAATGCGGCGTGGGCATGCCGCGAGTGACACGAGGGTATTATCAGGGGTATGCCAATGTGTAATTTGCAATGCATATTGGATCACAGAAGTACTACTTCCACTTTGTAATCTTCCTTGTTCGTTCTAGATAGCGGTGAAATCACGGGCTCGCTGGTATGACAAGGCTTCATGCGTGGCTATAAGCGAGTCTTCCGTGCACGTTTCATGCGGGTGCAACTATCTTCAGTGAGTATAAAACAAGTTCTAATTTGTGACAATGTTGGTCGTTGTAAAGTGAAATTGGGATTTTATACTTCATATTTTATTAACATACATTAATTCAGGCACTGATACATAAAACACACGCGACAAAGGTTACAGCATTGATAAGTCTTGCCAAAAATTCTGACTTATGATAAATATATATATCTACCCATGCAACATACATGTACTGAACATTCAATTTATTGCAATAATGGTAAAAATGTAGAAACAATGGGGCTACTTCAAACAAAATAGTAATTTCTTCGCGGATAATTTCAAACGGCTGATTTCCTTAAATATAAATTTACTTTAACAGTGCATAACGCCGGCTACTCGCGAAACAAGTAAAAATGACTTTGGGGTGGGAAACTGCTTCCACTTAACCTCTCATAAAATTATTAATAATCACTTTGGAAACAGTGGAGGCCTGTGATTTATATTAAAACTGTGCTTATTTTGAATGGCATCAACTCCAAACGTAAAAAGCTATAGACAGATAGATAGAATATAGAATTAAGACCTTTTCTGTCATTCAGGGTTGAAACGGAAATAGTCAATAAAAAGGTTTGAAAGGTGTAACAGGAGGAAAACCTCGCAGCTGCACAATGAATCAATTGGTTAGGAGAGGATGGAAAGTGAGATGGTAGAAAGAAAATATGAACGGAGGCACAGTAAAAGGAATGAAAGGGGTGTAAAAAGCTATGTACCGGTAATATTTAACGTAGAATCGTTTCCCCTAACGGGAGGTGGCTTTCGAGAGAAGAGAAGACGATGATCACTGCCACATTCATACTCGAACAACTGAATCGTGAACGAACTCCATTTGCAGTTAACTTATGAGACATCACTAGCCGTTTCAGACACCTATACAGAAGACTCACACATCACCTTTCATCGCTTAAGAACCTTGCACGGATTCTTTCACTTCCTGGATGTTGATGAGGCCTCTCCAATTGTAAACAGCAGTCTGTGGAAAAAATCACTGTGAGATACTGAATATCACATTCAAATGTTCGTTGCGTTTGTAGCGCATCAGAAGAAGGAAATGGGAATATGAAGTTTGTAGTATCACATAAACAGAGAACGACATCATCTTGAGATGCGACAAGTGTCGAAGTTGAATTTCAGTGCCCAGAAAGAAAAGCGATGACATTGAAAGTGACTTTTGGGAATGATGACTTGAAGTCGATGCCATGGAGGAGAAAGTCACGAAGAAATTCCCCGAGAGGAAAATAAATGGAAACCATAAGTAAACAAATTCGAAATAGTTCAAACGTCATAACCAGCCATTGTTTTCCTGGAGCTACGAACTCGTCCGTTTTGTAAGGTTTAATGCAGGGACAGAAGGGGAATACTTCTCCATCGTCTTCCGTCCTTGCGAAAGCTAGTGGACACGTTAAGTACTAACATATTTTCAAATGGTGGTATTATTGCTGAACTATTTCTACGTTGGTAAGTAAGGTATACTCTAATTCACCCCTGTTTTGACGAACTGGCGTATCCCATTTTTTCCAGCCCAAGTGTCTCAGTTTTTGATACTCTATAACAGCGGTTCTTAACCCGGGGGTCGAGACCATTTCAATGGGTCACCAAGGTTTATAACTTTAATGGGCATATGATTTCCCCAATACCCTTATTATAATTATTATTATTAGAGAAAATACTGTATTAAAAATTACAGAATTCATTAATATCTAAGCAGAACAATATAGATACATAAAACATTTAATTGAGGTCGGAAATCTTCCCAACAGACACTTGCCTTCTAATTTACCGGCCGTTGAATCTCTGCATGTCATTCTTGTTTCTGTAACACGTTTTCTTAAGCATAATTATATAAAAAGAAAATGTTAATGAGGACATGGATCGCCGTGGTTAATTTCGACAAGATTTTGGGTCACTGCCAAAAAAAAAAAAAGGGTCAAGAACCACAGTTGTATAACATATCAAAAATTCAGCTGTCTGCGTTGTCACATGTTCCATAAACATCTCCACAAAAGATGAGCTAATTAGATACTCTGAACAATATCAAAATCTTTGAAGTCTATTTTCTCAGAATGAGGAAAACATGGTTTACGCCAGTTCGTCAAACTAGTGACGGACTGTCACGCCAGTTCCTATCCTCTCAATGTATGAATAACTCCAAGATGGAATCAACCTACTGTACATCATTTCACGATTTTCACAGTAAAACTTTTCCTATTTCCAATTGATTTCGCAACGTCGTTATACGGCTAAACAGCAGAACGCTTTTATCATCGTCTTGTAAAAAATTACGCGATCAACAAGAAAGATGGCTCTGTTGGGGGGTGAGAAACTGGAGGTCCACACTGGGTCTTCTACTCCCTTTCACACATACTGGAGAAAGTGCCAGTCTTCGACTGCCATTTTCAAGGAATATGTTGCTCATGGAGCCATTCTCGAACTTGAACAGTCCTTCGTATGATTTCTCGAACTTGACCAGTCCTCAGTATGATTTCTCGAACTTTACCAGTCCTCAGTATGCTTTTTCGAACTTGAGCAGTCTTTAGTATTATTTCTCAAACTTGACCAGTCCTCAGTATGATTTCTCAAACTTGACCAGTCCTCAGTATGATTTCTCGAGCTTGACCAGTCCAGAGTATGATTTCCCGAACTTTTGACTAGTCCTTAGTATGATTTCCCGAACCTGAACAGTCCTTAGTATGATTTCTCGAACTTCTGACCAGTCCTTAGTATGATTTCTCGAACTTCTGACCAGTCCTTAGTATGATTTCTCGAACTTCACCAGTCTTTAGCATGATTTCTCGAACTTGACCATTCCTTAGCATGGTTTCTCGAACCTGACCAGTCTTCAGTATGATTTCTCGAACTTGACCAGTCCTTAGTATGATTTCTCGAACTTTTGGCTAGTCTTTGGTATGATTTCTCGAACCTGACCAATCCTTAGTATGATTTCTCGAACTTGACCAGTCCTCAGTACGATTTCTCGAACTTGACCAGTCCTTAGTATGATTCCTCGAACTTTTGACTGGTCCTTAGTATGATTTCTCGAACTTGACCAGCCCTTAATATAATTTCTCGAACTTGACCAGTCCTTAGTATGATTTCTAGAACTTTTGACCAGCCCTTAGTATGATTTCTCGAAACTGGCCAGTCCTTAGTATGGTTTCTCGAACTTGACCAGTCCTCAGTATGATTTCTCGAACTTGACCAGTCCTTAGTATGATTTCTCAAACTTTTGACTAGTCCTTAGTATGGCTTCTCGAACCTGACCAGTCCTTAGTATGATTTCTCGAACTTGACCGCTCCTTGGTATGATTTCTCGAACTTTTGACCAGTCCTCAGTATGATTTCTCAAACTTGACCAGTCCTCAGTATGATTTCTCGAACTTGACCAGTCCTCAGTATGATTTCTCGAACTTGACCAGTCCTTAGTATGATTTCTCGAACTTGACCAGTCCTTAGTATGATTTCTCGAACTTGACCAGTCCTTAGTATGATGTCCAACTCGAAAATAAATAGTACATAATTAAGGGCATGATGCAAAAAATGAAGATGACCCAGTCTTACAGATGCCTCGAAAAGGAGATGCAAAAACAATAACCAAATGCATCACTTTAAAATACTGGTTTATGAACATAGAATGTGTTCAGTTTTCATGAAAACCATTCAGTTAACGGCAACTCTTAAATAAATCTTAACAATGAAGAAAGGTAGACAGAGAATGCCATTGGCACTTTAAGGAAATGTCAAATACCCTTGAAACACTACTGCGCCCAAAGGCAGAGAAACATTTGGCAAAAGCTTGAAGAATAGGATAGAATATAGAATTTAGGCCAATGGCCAAGCGCTGGGACCTATGAGGTCATTCAGCGCTGAAACGGGAATTGACAGTATGGGGGCTTGAAAGGTGTAACAGGAGGAAAATCTCGCATTTGTACTATGATACAACTGTTGGAGAGGGTGGAAAGTCAGATGGAAGAAAGAAATATGAACGGATGCACAATAAAAGGAATGAAAGAGGCTGCAGCTATGGGGTTGAAGGGACGCTGCAAAGACCTTTAAGCAATTTCTACAGTGCACCGCATGAGGCGTACTGACGGCGCTACCCCCTACGGAGAAATGGCAAAAGCTTCTGAAAGCCTCTGAACGGGAAATGCACTTAAAACTATCACTCGTTATCAAGAGAAATTAAATTTTAATTTTTCCTTTTACTGCTTTTCTCAAGAAGCATTTCACAGCGTTACCTGGTGCAACGGTTACCATATGGCCAAGGAAATGAGGTTGCCTCAAGGAACCCTCTAGTTTCATAAAATGCAACGCGGTAAGACACACACACTGGTTTTTGAGGCTTTAATTGTGGAACATTTAAAACCAAATTGAAGGTTGCTGTGAGGACGAGGCTTCAACATCCGAAGGATGTGTGTGTGTGTGTGTGTGTGTGTGTGTGTGTGTGTGTGTGTGTGTGTGTGTGTGTCCAAGACAGGTTAGTAAATCATTCATAATACAGGGAGTTAGACAATTCTGCGTCGTTACTCAAGACTTGATGATTGGTAAAGAAAAAGCGTTATGACATTTTTTCAGTAAACATCTACATACATTTTTTTATAAATATTTCCACGCTCTAGGCCTCTGAGTGAGTACGAGAATATGATTTTGAAATTTCTAATCCGTTCTTACTACTCAATTCGGTGGATATTATGTATATGAGAAAATATTGCTCTCCCTCAATTTCAATTTTTTGAAATTGAGAGAGAGCAATAAAATTCAATATTTGCTTATTTATATGAAAAATTGATTTTCAAATTTTGAAATTGAGAGAGAGCAATATTTTCTACTCAATTCAATATTTACTACTCAATCCAGTAGATATTATTTATATGAGAAAATATTGCTCTCTCTCATTTCTGAAATTGAGAGAGAGCAGTATTTTTGAAAAGCCCATGGATTTCCTTAAAAACTATATGTGCAGATAAAAATAGTTGCATGCGTGGGGTGGTAACACTTATTATTAAAACGTGTAAGAAACAGAAACCATCAGTGAGTACTTAGGTAATTCCCAGAGGCTTGTTATAGTATTTAGCCTTCTGTAGCGTCAATTAGGAAACAGCCGCAGCAATGAATGACTGCGCAAAAAATGGTCATATGGTTATTTCTGAACGGGGCAAAATGAACACGCTTTATTAGCAAATTCTTTCTAAACGCGCACCGAAAATAGCTTAACAGACATTCCACTGCTGACTTCACGTTTTACTGAAAGGGTGAAATAGCAGGATTTTTCACTGTAAAACTTTAATTAAAAAAAAAAAACTTCCTTATTTCCGCTCTCTTCTTTTCCCCGGTGAGAGACCCTTTAAAGAAACAATCTTCTCACCTAACACCCATTTCTTAAGAGCCATTCTAAGGGGAAAATGAAGACGATTTATGAGGGACGGTATTTTTTTGTAATGAGGGAATCTCCTGCGGGCCATCCCTTCCCCGTCCCCTCAACCCCCACCAACATCCGGAGGGATTCGGCCGGGGGTGCTAGGAGCGTCCTCCTGTGGCAGATGTAGAGTCGGGGGAAAAGTCGGAAATTGGGAAGTTGGGGAAAGCGGGTGGGGGTGTGTATGCAGTATAGGCCCTTACCCTCCTATCCCTCTCCCCCTCGGGGAAGGGGAGAGAGGCGCCCCCGGGACGACCACGGAGTCCCGGCAGCGGGAATGCGAGACGGACCTGCATAAATAAAGCGGGCGTTTCGGAGAAATGTTTACGAGGTGCTCAACACAAACTTATTACCGGGACCGCTTAGCACGTCAGCGCCACGAGCTGCTCGTATATACGGCCGACAGCAGATACGAGCGTTTATCATTCCTCCTCCTCTTTTTTTTTTTCGGGAGGAGGAGGACTGAGATAAGGAAACCGCGGATGCCGGCGATACGACACCTCCCCGACCTATGATACGGAGGAGGGCGGCGGATTTTAATACTAATGGGTCGTAATCTTTTAAGATTTGTTATCAGCGTGTTGGCTTTCAGCTTTATGGCGTGCGTGCGTTTATATGTTGCATATTTAAAGGGTGCGCTCACTGTTTCACGAAATGTCTGTAGGGATTGCTAATACTACTATTAATACTACTAATACTAATCGAAGTTCACAAGTACAGCCCCATACAAGAAATGGTTAAGGCGACATAAAGGAACAAAGTATGTTCGAATATCGCTGGGTACTGCTAATTGGACGTGCCACACAAATAGCTTATTCAGACTACAACAATTTTAAGGAAGCATATAGAATAAAGCAACGGAGGAAGACGCTACATAACCTAAGAAACACGAATAAAAACCAAGCACACTTTTAAGACTAAAATATGAAATGATAAAATTTTTGAAGCCAAAAAAAAAAAGAATAAAAAATACTAATCAAGAAAACGAAGTAAATGGTCCATGAAATTATATTAACATACTTTTAAAGCAGCCACAAAATAACTGCAAGGCCAGTGCACATCTTTAGAGCGGGAAAAGAATGCAAGGCGGTGTCACATCTTGAAAGCAGACACAGAAAGATTACAAGGCCACATCATGACTGAGCAGACAGTAATACTGGGATGTGATGTCACATCTGATCTGACACCGAAAGAATGCGAGGGGGGATAATCCCATCCTCTGAGCAAACGCAAAGATTTGCAAGACGATGTCACATCCTTGGAGCAGGCACAGAAAGACTGTAACGTGATGTACTCTCACAGCCTTCACAGAAAGATCGTAAGACACACCCAGATTGCAAGGCGATGTCACATCCTTCAAGCAGTCACGGACAGTATGCAAATGTAACGTCCTAAAAGCAGAGAATCCAGTATACAATTTTGGCCGAAGGCCGAGCGCTAGGACCTATGAGGCCATTCAGCGCTGAAAGGAAAATTGAGAGAAAGGTTACAAAGGTGTAACAGGAGGAAAACCTCACAGTTGCACTATGAAATGACTGTTAGAAGAGGGTGGGACAGTAAGATGGAAAGAGAGTGTATGAATGGAGGTACAGTAAAAGGAATGAAGGGGATTGCAGCTAGGGGCCGAAGAGACGTTGCAAAGCCCCTCGAGTAATTCCTACAGTGTACCGCGCGTGAGGTGCACTGACGGTACTAGTACCCTTCTGGGGCATTCTAAAAG
This sequence comes from Macrobrachium rosenbergii, assembly GCF_040412425.1. Classification (NCBI taxonomy): domain Eukaryota; kingdom Metazoa; phylum Arthropoda; class Malacostraca; order Decapoda; family Palaemonidae; genus Macrobrachium; species Macrobrachium rosenbergii. Next base: position 49,229,395 of record NC_089766.1, read on the forward strand.
TAGGTACGAAGATTGCAAGGTAAAAATCACACTTCTGAACACACAGAAACACTGAAAGGCACGGAAAGAAAGACGACAAAGCAACGAAACATCCCTTGAGCAGACGGAGAAGAGTTGCAGGTCGACGTCACATCCCCTGAACAGACAGAAACACTGCAAGATGATGTCACTCCTCACAGCAGACACAGAAACGTTGTGCCAGACGACATCACATTCCTGCAACAGAAAGTGAGAGATGGCGGCAACACTTCACAGCAGAAATAAGTGATGAAATTTCTTTTGATTTTGCAGCAACAACCAAAAGACGAAGATACATTTGTCAGACAGACGCAAGAAATATATTAATTCTTCACGCCAGGAGTAGAGTACAAGGTGACTTCAAAGTCAGTCCTACGAAAACATCAATATTCAAAAGAAACACAAGGCAGTGGAGGGGGGGAAATTCAACCCCCCTTTCCAATTATTATCAATAAGGAAAATTTTTATCAAAATACTAATTTGTAACAAACATCTTGAACAAGATGAGGAGAGATTAGAGGGAAGTGCTTCGTTGTTATGAAATGTCACAACGGCTCCTCTGTGGGGTGGAATCCAAAACTAAAAGCTTCTCATTAGATTTCAAGCAAAATTGTCAATACATTATTAATAAACCTTACAAATTATATTTTAATAACATCACTTAGCAAGAAATTCTGATCCTGATGAAACAGACTTGATTTGACTTTTACAGCACAATCAATTAGGAAATCATTTTCACTTTACATCACAAATTACATACAATACATAACAATCGACAGTGAAGTATAAGAATCGCATTACAGAACGAAAGCTAACAGCGCTCCACAATTAAACAGATAGGTTGCCGGGTGGCGATTTCAAGATACCACTCAACAGATTCGATGACCTCTTCAAGATATTACTTTCACGATGCGGAATTTTATGCCGTTCCCTGTACTTCCTGAACCATTTAACCTGACCATTTCCCAGACATAAACCTGTCATCGTCTAAGAAGTTAAGTACATCAATACCAGAAGCCACGTCCGTCTCCATCTCTGTAGTAAAAAGAAATTTCTTTTTACTTACAGCTATAGAATAGAATGGAATACAGAACTTAGGCCAAGCGCTCCGGACCTATGAGGTCAATCTGCGCTGAAAGGGAAATTCACAGCAAAAATGTCCGAAAGGTGTAACATGAGGAAAACCTCGCAGTTGCACTATGAACAATTTTTAGAGAGGGTGGAAAGTCAGAGGGAAGAAAGAAAATATGAACGGAGGTACAGTAAAAGGAATGAAAGAGGTTGCAGTAAAAAGAAGCTGCTTTTTAATTTAAAGCTATACAATTAACAAGACGCACACACACATTAAGGTCAATTCACAAGCGTCACAAACCGAGCCTGTATCCATTAAACTCTACAATGACAAGATTTCAAAGTCTTCCTTGACGCATTTTTGCTCTAAGGCATCTTCCGCGACAGGGACCGAGTAGAACATCTGGCAGTCTCTTCCCGGGCCTCCCTGACGTGAGCACAATCCCTACACATTTGTAGATGATAGCCAAAACAAAATTTTAGCTTTATTAAGATAACGCCACTTCCGCGGCCCCAACCCACCCACGTATCTGCACACATACGTCAGCCGCGACGTCCTAGTGCTATCAAATTTTCCGCCCAATTTTGACAAGGGGCGAAAGCGCAGGTTTTCGTCTGGCGCGTTTCAGACACCCAGTTCCTCTTGATTATCCGGATGAAGAGCATCGCCGGGCCGTAAATAGTCAGGATAAGCCATAAAGAACGAGATAATCGCAGAGTAGCCTCCGTATCGCTTGATTTGCCAGGCCCGAGATAGCCCGAATTGGGCCCGGCGCTCCTGAGGCAACGAACTCGCGATCCGTAGCCAATGACGTCCGTTCTGTTCGACGGCACCTCGCTTTCCCGTAGCCTCCATTGGTTACGGGAACGATCCCTCCGAGCAACTTCTCGCCTCTAGAAGACAACTGGGAGTTTGTGGTAGTCATTACAATCTCTGCGCGTTAAGAGGAATGTGCTCAAATGGCGTGCCAATAAGGATCAGATTACAGAACTACAGTCTTGGATCTTGGGCCCTGTTACGAACACAACTTGAGTGCTAATGCCTGTTCAGATGTCATATCAGAGAAGAGGAGGATATGAGAGAGAGAGAGAGAGAGAGAGAGAGAGAGAGAGAGAGAGAGAGAGAGATTCAATCATCTCATTACGATGGCCAAATGATTAATGTGCTTCATACAAACAACGCTTCGACAACAAAAGGCCCACCTTCCGCCATTCCTTTCTAACCCCAATATTTTCTCATTAATTGCCCTTAAATTTCTTCCGAGCCGGTCATAACAAACGGGGAAAATCAGGCCCTCCGCAATTTACGACGCGAGAGAGAGGCTGACTTAAATTCACGGGCGTGGCACCATATTTTCATTTTATTTTGCGGACGACGATGCTCTGGGGGAAAGAGGCGAGGGAGGGGGATGGGATGCTGGGTATGGGTAGAAGGAGGGGGATGGAGTGGAGTGGGAGCACCTTGGCACCAGTTCTTGCCGAGCTCCGAGATTCCTGGGGTATCAGCAGAGATAATGAAGGCACGCAGAAGGCGCACTGGGGGAGAGAGAGAGAGAGAGAGAGAGGTGGTGAGAGACTATTTTTCCGCGGGAGACTTTGCAAAGATTAAGAAACAAGCGATTCCTTTTATTTGGCTTCCCTTTTTTATATTTTCTTCTATCAGCGGATCTAAAGCCGTCGTAAATTATTATTAAAAAAAAAATGTTCGTCGTATACCGTGAAATTTATCGCCGAGATCTTGCGGAGTTTGGAGACGCGGTCGAGTCTGCGGTACTGCTAGAAAAAAGCGACGTGCTTTATTGCATATAAGCTAAATCACACGCTTAATTTATGTGTCACTGTTTTGCTGATATATGTAACAACTTGGGTCAGCAGTTCTGCGAAAGGATGGAAATTAATATACTGCAATCATATATATATATATATATATATATATATATATATATATATATATATATATATATATATATATATATATATACATACATATATATACAAATATTATATGTATGTGTACATATTTACACACACACATATGTATGTATATATATATATATATATATATATATATATATATATATATATATATATATATATATATATATATATATATATATATATATATATATATATATATATATATATATATATATATATATATATATATATATATATATATATATATATAATATATAATTTATATAAGGTCTCGAGGTTGGTGGCATGGCCTAACGTTTCGTAATTATCAAATTAATTACATCATCAGGGCTGTTAAAATGAAAAATAAAAATCTTTGTAATATCGTTTAAGAATTGAAAAGCTGATAATTATTCATACAAAATTTCAGAAATATACACAATCATTAAAATTAAAAGAAAATATTTTTTTAAATCATTACATTAAAACGAAAGGTAACAGAATATACAGTAAACTAAAAATGAAAACAGCCGTGAAAGGGAGTTACAGAACGAAAGATCAAGGACCGACCTAGAAGAGTGACAGCGTTAAACTAAACGTAAACATAACAGAAACAACACAAGTCAGGATAAATATAGAGAGGAGGAGGACGTATGAGTGTTTAACGATGGAACCAGTTGTTTAATGAAAAGTGATTCCACAATAACAAGGTCTTGAGGGTTGGTGGTATGGCCTAACGTTTCGTAATTATCAAATTAATTACATCATCAGGGCTGTTCTAATGGAAAATAAAATTCTCTGTAAAATCGTAAAAACTCAAACTAAAAGTTAAGAACTGAAAAGCTGAAAATTATTCATACAAAATTTCAAAATATATATATATATATATATATATATATATATATATATATATATATATATATATATACAGCATATATATACATGTATATATGGACAACATAGCTAAGGTAAAATATAACATAATGGGTCAATTTACGCAAAGCCTAAATTAATATATTAAATGATGCGCCCAACCCAGTACATTCTTTAAATGCCTATATTTTGTGTGCGTGGTTTGGAAAATAATTACGGGAATGTGATAATGAGAACGGAATACAGAATTGAAGGCAAAGGCCAAGCGCTGGGATCTATGAGGTCATTCGGCTCTGAAACGGAAAATGACAGTAAGAAGTTTTGAAAGGTGTAACAGGAGGAAAACCTCGCAGTTTCACTATCAAAAAATTGTTAGGAGAGGGTTCAGGAAAGTAAGACGGAAGAAAGAGAATACGTACGGAGGTACAGTAAAAGGAGTGAAAGGGGTTGCAGCTAGGGCCAAAGGAAAGCTACAAAGAACCTCAAGTCATGCCTACAGTGAACCGCATGAGGTGCACTGACGGCACTATCCCCCTACGGGGATAGTTGAAGAAAGGAAATGCATTAGGAAATGGCTACAGTATTTTAGCGATAGTGCAAGTGAGCAACTTATCAGATTGCATTAAAAAAACTGAACGTCTGGGTTAAGAAAAGATTCCAAAATAAATACTGAAAAGAACAACTGTTTCTATGCATATGAGCAAAGGTAATTGGAGGCACATGAAGACTTACATAGGCATTACTGTACCTAGTATATCTTAGAAAGTGTGAAATTAACTTATACCTTGGAGTTTGTGGAACACTATTTGGATTGCTATGAAATCCACAATCTCGTGAAAAACAGGTTGTGTAATAAAAATCCACAATTATACAGTGAACTATATTACTATTTAAAATACAAAAGCACAGACTTTCGGAAAACCTCATCAGTGCTTGCGTTGAAATAAAAAAGCTTTACTTTGTATTTTACACTGTAATACAGTTTACTATATAACTGTGGATTTTTATTACACAAACTATTTAGATTCAAAATTACTGCTCATACTGGACGAAATGTATTGCAAAAGCAGAATGGATTTCGATACGGAGAAGGGATTGCGTCGAAGGGCTTGTGGGAATAAATATTTTTCACAAAACTGTGTGTGTGAAAAGCTCGAAAATGAACACATAAAATTGCATGTGGCATGCACAAAGATGGACAAAGGGTAATATATTATGAGTGATTATATATTCTTCTGACGAAGACGAAAATTGTATTAGAACAAGTAAATGAGTGATTTAAGTAGGTTAGTATAACACTGAATTTCACGCAAGGGTGTGTTAAGACTTCACAATTGATCAATACATTTATCTTCCCCCTCGCCATTAGTTCCTCACTGGAGAAAGTTGGTTTCGTTCTCGGCTAGCATTCTGCTGGGCCCGCGTTCGATTCTCCGACCGGCCAATGAAGAATTAGAGGAATTTATTTCTGGTTACAGAAATTCATGTCTTGTTATAATGTGGTTCGGATTCCACAATAAGCTGTAGGTCCCGTTGCAAGGTAACCAATTGGTTCTTAGCCACGTAAAATAAATCTAATCTTTCGGGCCAGCCCTAGGAGAGCTGTTAATCAGTTCAGTGGTCTGGCTAAATTAAGGTACACGTAACTTTTTCTTCATACTTCTTCCTTATGAAACCACATTCTTTGGAAGCTTGAATTCCAAGTCAATGACCCTGTGGACTTGTTCTACATGAATAGGTTTCATCTTCAGAATAATAATAATAATAATAATAGATGGAATGATGAAATACGTCAGGGAATGGACTAGTGCAAGCCTATGACTGATGTTCTTGAGGTATGGATAATGTAGAGAATAAACGAAACTCTTAAGGGCCACGGTGGCATAAAAGGTTGTTGAAAGTGTGCATAATTCAGAAGTAATGGGAGGATTAAGGAGAGAACCAAATTGGCAAGGAAAGTCATTATTTTTATTATTGTTATTATTATTCTGAAGACGAACCCTATTCATATGGAACAATCCCACCAAAGGGGCCACTGACTTGGAATTCAAGCTTCCAAAGAGTATGGTGTTCATTTGAAAGAAGTAACAGAAGGTAACGGGAAATACAGAAAGAAGAGATCAGTTATTAGAAAAAGTGGATTGTTGCAGTTTGTTTTTAATTACTGGCGAATCAATAAATAAACAAATAAAATAGGGTCCAGGGTAGCAAAGCCAGCTGGAAAGGTATTAAAATACAAGAATTTCTTGGATCATGGTAGTAATGCATTGTCATCTTCGTCGTTGAAGGACGTCAAGTACGTTCCAACTGATGACATCCTCAGTCGTGGTCGTCGGTACAATCGTCAGCACAGCAGTCCAACGGCGTGAGTTTCGTCGTCGACTCTATTGAGTTCGACCTCTGGAACTGAAAAGTTTTTGATGTTTAGTTAAACTGTTTTATTGATTTGACCATTTATTGCTCTGGCTTTTATTTTGTTCTAGGTTCTGACTTTATGTAAATGTAATTATTGGTCCTTTTTTTTTAACAAATGTCTCTGTTGAATCTCCACTTTGGTATATGAACATTTATTTTAAATTTAACTGAACCTGACTCGACTGTTTTTACAAAGCTATGTACATATTTAAAGATGTTTATTTGTTCTGCACCTCCTCCTTTGATTTGTCACAGCTAAAGGATTTTGAAGAACCTGTTGATCTCAAAAAAAGATCATAATAATCAGTTATCAGAAAAACTGATAAATTAACTAATAAATAAATAAACAAATAAAAATGTATAAATATTAAAATACAAGAATTGTATTATATAATGCATTGCATCTAACTAGGTTCCAACTGCTTGACAAACCACAGCAGTCCAACAGTGTGAGGAAAAAGGACCTCTGAACTGACAAGTTCGACAGGGATAAAGACAAAGTATGTTCTAGGGTGGCGTGTGTAAGGGTCCACTAACTGCTTGTGAATCTCCACTTTGGTGTATGAACATTCTTAAGTTGTGAAGTTTTCTCTACAGGATGTTCACCACTGATTCTGCAGCTAAAGGACTACACTCTCTATATATATATATATATATATATATATATATATATATATATATATATATATATATATATATATATATATATATATATATAAATTAGTGACAAACCTCTCCGGGAAAACTCTGACAAAACTAATTCTCTCTCTCTCTTTCCCGTTAAGATAGTTGCTTCAATTAAATTGCCCAGCATTTTCGACATTTTATATTTCACCCCTTCCCACCCCCATTGCTATCAGGGGCTGAACCTTCTACTTAACAGGCATTGGGACTGTCACTATTTATCTCAGCAACCTCAAAAACTATGGATTGGAGACTAATATCTGTCATTTTTGACATTTTATTTTTCACCCCTTCTCACCCCACCTTCCTATCAGGCTGAACTTGGGCTTGCAGGGCATTGGGAATGTCATCATTCATCTCAGCGACCTCAAAAACTATGACTAGACACTAATATCTGTCGTTTTCGGTTATTTTTACGTCACCCTCTTCCCACCCAAACCCCTACAGTGCCAGTGATGTCTTACCCCAACAGTATTCTTTTTCAGATAGTAAGTCATATGTATATCGAAATGGGGTATGGTGAACCCATAGAGTTTATTTGGTTACTAAGTCTACGGGCAGAACCAGACCCGTTTCAGGGAAGTCCTTCCCACCCCTACCCCCTTTAGGTGCACTTTGCTGTAGTGATGTATTACCCCACAGTATTCTTTTCTATATAGTAAGTCATATGTATATCAAGTTTTGTGGAAATTGCTCAATGCGTTTCAGAGTTATCCTGGAACACACACACACACATCCATCCATTTATATAATATATATATATATATATATATATATATATATATATATATATATATATATATATATATATATATATATATATATATATATATATATATATATATATATATAATATCGCAAAATATGGAATATGTTACAGTAAGCTCGTTAAAATATTTCAGACCCATTACCAAAGCGTTTTCCTTTCTTTCAACTCTCGACCAAATATAAACTTTTATTGACAAATTCTTATCCAATATCCTCAACCATTTACCGAAGCCCACTCAGAAGGCGTAGCAACATCATGCAAAACACAGTCTTTAAACATCACATTATCCTCGTGTCAAGCCAAAATGGGCTTCTAAAGATTACACCACACTAGTATCGCGCCAGAAATTACAGTATCTGTGCCACACACATTCTTGAAAGGGCTTCAAGCTCGTTTTCATTTCCGCTATCGCCTGTGCTAAAATGAATCGTCACGAAGAGGCACAAAGATATCACGGGGATGGCTATATGGAAAGTAAGAGCCTAAGAGAGAGAGAGAGAGAGAGAGAGAGAGAGAGAGAGAGAGAGAGAGAGAGAGAGAGAGTTTCTTCGGTGCAATCGAGTTTTCTGTACAGCGTATAATGCTGTATAAAACTTTCAGCCACCGCCCATGAAACTCTTAGCCGCGGCCTATGAAACTTTCAGCCACGGCCCGGTGGTGGCCTGTGTTGCTGGTACCTACAGCAGTGCCAGACGCACGATTATGGCTAAAATTAACCTGAAATAAAATAAAAACTACTGAGGCTAGATGGCTGCAACTTGGTATGCTTGATAATTGGCGGATGGATGATCAACATACCAATATGCAGCCCTCTAGCCTCTGTAGTTTTTAAGATCCGAGGGCGGACAGAAAAAGTGCTGATGGACAGAAACTGATTTGTTAAAGGGTTATAATAACCTGCAATGAACATAGAAGTTATTCATACAGTAAAGTGGCTTCGATATCGCGGGATGTCCGTGGCTTATTTGAAGTATAACAGCCTTGTGTGAATTAATGACAAAACTATTATAAATAGCCACGTGTCACAAAATAAGTAGTTACTAATCACAGTGGAGTGGGTTGATTTCGATACAAATACAGAACCTGTATTCAAAATCAACTTACATTTCTCTTGATGGCTGAATGGATGTCATTGTTTATCTTTTATTCAAACTCAAAAGAGAAATTTGAATCCTGTCCGGGAAGACACACTAAACATATAAAATTCCCTGTATGTTCAAGATATTCCTAAGGCAAAGTGAATTTGATATTAATGGATATTGGTGGCTTAGTATTTGAGCATGCAAAACGAAATTGTTAGTTACTGTACAGGGAGAGAGAGAGAGAGAGAGAGAGAGAGAGAGAGAGAGAGAGAGAGAGAGATAATATGAACTTATATCTTATTTATGCTCAGTTATAAGCAGTAGGAACGTTCCTAATATTTCACACTAACACTAAAATACGCTAAGAAAACTAACTGCAGAAGACTTACAGTCAATAAACATGGATTTATAATGACAATCTTATAAGTACAGGTTAGTTTGGAGTCTTACATTAAGTAGGGAAAAACTGTTGTCTTACTTCATATTAAGTAATATTTTGATTCTTTAAAAAAAAAAAAAAAGTACTGATGACGGTGATATTTTATAAAAAAACAATGCAAAATCAGCAATACGTAAATCATGTGAAACGTAAGTAACTGTAAAAATACTAACTTTCAATAAAACAAGCAGATATGTGTGCGGGTATACGGCCACTATAGACTGTAAACAAGTAAACAATGCACCGAAGTTTCTTCAGCGTAATCGAGTTTACTGTACAGCGTATAATGCTGTATGAAACTCTCAGCCGCGGCCCATGAAACTTTCAGCCACGACCCGTTGGTGGCCTATGTTGTCGGAGACGCACGATCATGGCTAACTTTAACCTTGAATAAAATAAAAACTACAAAAGCTAGAGGGCTGCAATTTAATATGTCTGATGATTGGAGGGTGGATGATCAATGCACCAATTTGCAGCCCTCTAGCCTCAGTAATTTTTTTAAGATCTGAGGGCGGGCAGAAAAAGTGCGGACGGACAGACAAATCCGTCACAACAGTTTTCTCTTACGGACGCAGCAAACAGAGTGAGGAATGCAAAGAAACGACGTGAGGTATGCGTTATAAAGCAACAAAGTGAATGTTAAATGACCTGGCTTTCGCATAATTAAGCGAGATGAAAGGAGGGCCGATGAAGAGTGGTCTTATGGCAAAGAAAACGTCTTATCGCGAAAGCATGTCGATAAATTTGCTCTTCCTCTTTTACCTGATAACAGGTCGCGTGCTTTTCTTTTCTTTTTTTTTTTTTTAGCACACACTCTTCTTAAGTTTTCGTTGCGTTAATTTTAGTAGTTACTGCTACTACGCTGAAGTGCTTTCTACTCCCAGCCTCCATACTGATCAATCGATACAAAGATGCTGAGCGCAGCGTTTTGTCGGCCATTGGCGAAGGTGATAACACAAGCATATGAAAGGACAATCACAAATAAAAGTTAAAAATATCAACTTTGGTCTCAAGAGAAGAAAGGAAAGATAGTAAGCTGGAAGAAAGAGAACAAAATGGACGGAAAAGGTTAATTACCAGCTAAAAGAAATGAAAGTAGGTTGCCTCTATATTGCTGGTTTTCCGATTAGGGACGCTGACAAAGATTATTTCCAAAGTAGGTCATTATTTCCAACAGTGCACCAAATGAGGCGATAAATGACAGATACTACCCCTATGGTGACGTTTCTTATCCCTGACTTCACCAACGAAAAGTACGCTCTAATCAGAAATCAGAATTTAGGCTCAAGGTCAAACGCTGGGACCTAGCATATGAAAGAAAACTGACAGTAAAATGGTTTGAAAGAACAGGAAAACAGATAAGGAAAGAATCAATCTTTAGGGCGGTAAAAGTGATGGAAGAAACAGATTATGAATGGTATAAAAAAGATGAACATTGATCAAATTGACTGCAAAGAAATGGAAAGACAAGCTGTGTAAACTACGGGGACGTCTCCTGACCTCCATGATCAATCATCAGTCTCAACACAGCAATTGAAAGAGAGAAAATAATTAGAACAGCAAAACAGATAAGCCCCGACAATAATGTGAAAGAAAAAAGATGAACTTGAAAATCTAAAATGGAAAGACAACGTTAAGTAAATCAGAGTGAAAGAACGTCCGAAAATTGTAAAAAGATGTAAATCAGAGGGAAATCAGAAACAAGAAAAACCAAAGTAAAATGGATGCAGAAAATATAGTACCAAAGACCAGTGCTGATATACTATTATGTAATACAGAAAAATTCACTGACCTTTGTAGTGTTTGTGGTGCATCAGAAGATGGCAATGGGATTGAATGTGAAGTCTGCAACATGTGGCACCACATACAATGTGAAGTTTGCAACATGTGGCACCACACACAACGTAATGAAAGAGCATATAAATAAACAAAGACGAACATCATCTTGAGATGCGACAAGTGTCAAAGCTGAATTTCAACGCCCAGAAAAAAAAAGACGCTGAAAGTCAATCTTGAGAATGATGAATAACACCAAAAAAATGGACAAAGAGTCTAATAAATCCACTGAGATGAATAGAAAATTGGACACCCTAAGTAAACAAATTCGAAATAAAGTTCCAAATCCTGAAGGAAACAACTGCACAGACAAATCAGAACTGAAAAAGAAGACTAAATTAACGCCAAATTCGACTGACCTCACCGCAAGAGCTACAGAACAGAGGGAATGTTGAATGTGCAAACCGGGCAAAAGACCGAAGCACGCCCGAGTAGCTTTTCGACAGAAAAACGGTACAAGGTGTAAAAATAATAAGATCGCGAAGTAAGTGACGAATTAAGTCACAGCTGATGCAAAAGGGAATAAACGTAACCAATCTTGATATATCAAATATCTTGGATGATGCAATTTAGATTATCATAGAAACAACGTTTGTAGGTGTGTATGAAAGTCTTATAAGAAAGGTCTTACAGTATTAGTTAATACTTTTCATTAAGAATCAGTTTTAGTTTTCTGAAAAGAAAAATATTGTGCCGGCTTTGTCTGTCCGTCCGCACTTTATTCTGTTCGCCCTCAGATCTTAAAAACTGCTAGGGTTAGAGGGCTGCAAATTCTTATGTTGATCATCCACCCTCTAATCATCAAACAGACGAAATTGCAGCCCTCTAGCCTCAGTAGTTTTTATTTTATTTAAGGTTAAAATTAGCCATAATCGTGCGTCAAGCAACGATATAGGCGAGGCAACCACCGGGCCGTGGTTAAAGTTTCAAGGGCTGCGGTTCATACAGCATTATACCGAGACCACCGAAAGATAGAGCTATTTTCGGTGGCCCGGATTATACGATGTACAGAAAACTCGAGTGCGCCGAAGAGACTTCGGCGCATTTTTTACTTGTTTTTCTATTATCGAGTAACTCCAGAATGGAATCGATAGCCGTGTTCGTCCCTTAAATTGTGGATGAACTCTTTGTTTAGAAAGTTTGTATAGCACCACAAGGTTCCGTCAACGGATGACCCCCACCCCCTCTCTCTCTCTCTCTCTCTCTCTCTCTCTCTCTCTCTCTCTCTCTCTCTCTCTCTCTCCGCCCCCCCAACCCCGCCCCAACCCCGGCCCCGACCTCTCAACACACGGAGACCGCAACGCTTATTGCAAACGAAGTTTAATTATTATTCATCTCATATTCCTGACACAAAGGGACCCCCGCCATTACCACCCAGGTTACCATTAGTTATACATGTCCTGGTGGAATTTACTAAGTAAACAGCTTTCACTGAAAAAGAATCTGTTCTCACATTATTCATGAAAATGTCCTCAATGCAGAGTTGACATAAAATAGGAACTTACATAAAAACTATTGCTGATGATACTGAGATAGCAAAGCTGATAAGAAAACATGATGATGCTTCAAATTCCTTGCTTTGTATTACACTCTGAGCCGCCTTCGAAAACGTGTCTCGCCAGTCGTGTTGGTCTATGAATCAATGTGAATATCTTCAGTTTTTCCAGTCGCAAAAAGAGACAAAGAGTGTTGAAGAGTAATACATAGAAAAACATTTTTTCCTTATCGAATCTTCATCTAGAGATGGCTGGGAAACCGATAATTAAAGCCCCTTGTCACCAATAACCATTTCCTCTTGCATTTTGATACATTTTTATCTATTTATCAATTTATCAATTTATCTTTTTAATAAGTGGGATCTCTTCTTTCTGTATTTCCCTTTACTTCCTCTTACTTCTTCCTAATGAACACCATAATACTCTTTGGAAGGTTGAATTTCAAGTCAATGGCCCCTTTGGTGGGCTTGTTCCATATGAATAGTTTTCATCTTCTGAATAATAATAATAATAATAATAATAATAATAATAATAATAATAATAATAATAATAATAATAATAATATGAGATTGAAATCCCAGGTAACAACGGTTCCTATCACACCGGAATTCTGAATTTTTACTCTTAAAAAGAGATAAATATATGATAACATTTTTTATCATCAGAGAACAATATTGATGAGATTTCACAGACTGCCAAAAATGGATTTTCTTTGTTACAACGGCATAATCACCAGGCTGATATCTTTGCGTGACCCAAACTTACAAGATAAATAACAACTGGGACGGGCAAAACATAGAGGCCAGTGAGAAATTTTCTATATATAGCGTAGATTAAAATTTAGAGAGAATAAATCATACCTATGCTAATTGTGTCCATGATACTTCTAAGTATGCCAAAAACTCACAAGCTATGGAAGACTAAATAGGTCATAGAATTTAGGCAAAAGGTGTAGCGCTGGGACCTATAAGGTCATTCAGAGATGAAACTGAGAGTAAAAAGGTTTGAAAGGTGTAACAGGAGGAAAACCTCGCAGTTGCACTAGGAAATAATTATTAGGAGAGGGTGGAAAGTACGATGAAACAGAATATGAACGGAACTACAGTAAAAGGAATGAAAGGGGTTGCGGCCTGGGTCCGAAGAGACGCTGCAAAGAACCCTGAGTGATGCCTACAGTGCACCGCATGAGGTGCACTGAACGGCACTACACCCGCTACCGGGGCTTCCAAACTATGGGCGAACATTTGTTGAAAATAATTTTTACTACGAGTAAAAGAAAAATGTTCGATAATTTATTCTGTAACATTTTTTTTGCATGATTAAAGATTCCGTCAATAATGCACTGTAGGCAATACTTAAGGTTTTTACAGCGTCCCTTCGGCCCCTCCTGCAACCCCTTTCATTACTTTTACTGTACCTCCATTCACATTCTCTTTCTTCCATCTTACTTTCCACCCTCTCCTAACAATTGGTTTGTAGAGGTTTTCCTCTTTTACACCATTTAAACCTTTTTTACTGTCAATTTAAATTTCAGCGCTGAATGACCTCGTAAGTCCCAGATCTTGGTCTTTGGGCTAACCTCTATATATTCTCTATTCGATATACAATATCTGAAATAACACTGATCAAAGAAATTTCAGTTGACGGACGTAGTTAATTTACAATACTAAATTACAAAAAAAAAAAAAGTGGTACCACATAGAAATCGTTTTAAGAAAAATAATATTTTTCGTTATAAAAATTCGTGTGATAATTAAAACCACAAAAAAAAAACGTTTACTAAAGTTCATTTAGACGTTCAAAAAGGAGGAAGGAGTTGCACAGCTTAACGAAAAATCACTTTTCATTTCCAGTTTCTCCTCAGGCAATATTTGTATTTCCCGTCTGAAAATATCGAGAGCTTTCTACTAGTGCTGTTGCTATCTCATTTTGATTAATCAGCACAAGTGCTTTCGCCTCCCTATCTGATTGTCTAGTAAAAAGGCTGTCACAGCCGTCCGGTTATTGTTCAGGAAAAAAAATGCACTTCTCACCCTCTCGATTATTTGGCGAAAATGCTCTTTCACTTTCTTGAATTCCTTAGCAGAAATGCTCTCGTATCTCCTTGGATTATCTAGCTAAAATTATCTCGTACTACCCTTGGATTATTTAGCAAAAATTCTCTAGCACTCTTCGTTGATTATTTAGTGAAAATTCTCCTCCACTCTTCTATGATTACTTAGCGGAAAATATTCCTCATTTCTTAGAAAATTCAAGGAAATGCTCTGACATTCTTCTTAGACTATTCAACGAAATTATATCATTTTTCTTCCTTATAACGAAATTATGTCGCTTTTCTTCTAAGTCACTGACAAGTAGAGTTCGAGCAATGATCCAGAAACCCTAAATTTTTTTATTTTTCTTTGGATAATAAAGAGGAATTTTAGTATTTTCTTTTGCTGCCTTCCTAAATGATGCTTATGTAGTAAAATTCTGGCGCATACCACTCCAAGGGAATTAAGAGTTTCCACTTACTGGCAATAGACAATAAGTGATCAGCCTTGCAGGAGCATCAGATGGCTAACTAAACCCAGGCCAGACAATGACGTCACACGGGCTCATCGCAGGCAAAACCCACTACTGGTTCGGCTCGTCGATACAACAGTACATTTGATCATTCTTCGTCTCAGCATTAATTGTTTTAGTTTTGTATTCATTTTCTTTCAGTGGTGGTCTGCCAGTAACCTCATTATTTATCAGTGTCAGTCATGTTGTTAAAAAACACAGCTTCATATGTCACAAATGTAAATTATTTTTTCTATCGACAGCGAGGGTAAGAACTCAATATTACGATTGTTTTAAACAATATCTTGATGTAAACTCTAACGAAGATTACTCAGAACACCTCAGGCAATCAATAAATATTATGAAATTTGTCAAGTGCCCTATATATATTGACAACAGTACTAAATATTTAACTGTCCTTGGTTTACAACCTGTAAATCGTGGGCCATGGCTCACCTGACGCTGTCGACTCAGATGATTCATCTTTAACCCCCCGTCTGGTTGACCCGTCTTAGCCAGCACCTCAGTTTTCGGTAACGGTGCTTTCCCGGCCGAAGAAACACGTGAAAGGGAATCTCTTTGAACTGTAAGAAACCAAAAAATATACTGTCCATAAGGGAAAACCAAAGAGACGAAGAAATAGGAAACAATATGTGCATATATAAACAACTGGTAAGAGAGGGTTAAGAAAAGTATGATGGAAGAAAGAGAATACGAACGGAGGTACATTAAATGGAATGGAATGGGTTGCAGCTAGGGCCCAAAGGGACGCTGCAAAGGGCCTTGAGTAATGCATACAGTGCACCCCGTGAGGTACACTGATGGAACTAACCCCCTGCGAAGGGAAAATGGTGAGGTGCAAAATCCTCGACTGATCTGGTTTAGAAGGTCCTAGTATGCCACTGACACTAACAATATAGCATTAAACCTGAACCAGGTATCAGTAATATTACTTCTACAAATACAGGAAGCCTTGAGAGAACTGCCTGACTTTCGGACGGCATTATATAATAATAGCTTGTTGGAGCTCGCTACACGCGCTGGAACTCGGCGCTGATGTCTCCCCTACCCTCCCGATCCCCTACCTACCCCGCCCCCACCCGGGCGGACAAACAGGTTTGCAAGAGGAGGGTGGATGTCTCCTCTACCCTCCCATTCCTCTACCTACCTACCCCACCTCGCCCGGGGAGGACAAACCGGTTTGCATGGGGTGGGTGGCTGTGTCATGTCTCCCCTACTGTCACCCAGGAAGGAATAAACAAGATCCACTCGGATATTATTATTATGGATACTGTGCTTGCCACAATTTTTATACTTTCTCATCAAACAGAAAATAAAATTCCATATACACCAAAACAATTTTAGACTTTATCCATTTGCTTAGTACACAGTAGCAAAACGTATGTAAGTAGTTAGTAAGTATTACAAAATATATGCTTACACTCAGTACTTGGTAAAATTGCATTTATTATCGACAGTATTACTGATACGAATGCTCATGTGTTGAAGCGAGTTTGTAAAAACGTTGCATTAAACCAAACGTGCTTTCTCTCTAGTTCTTATGCTTTTATTGCAGATTTCGTCAAAATGTATTTATCTCCTTGTTAATGTATTCTTTTTTTTTATTTACCCGTTACTGATTTGGAATTTTTTCTTTAACCTTTCTCTTTATCAAACAGACCCTGTGTCCAGTGCCACCTGGTCTTTCAAGTCAATATTTTTTGAAGGTTTGTTCCATACAAGTCTTGCTGATTTCACACGCACATTATATACATACATTTACATACACACATATGTATATATATGGATAGATGGATGGGTAGGTAGATAGAAAGATATGTGTATATATAAAAGAATGCTTGCTGATTTCACACATTATACATATATATATAAAAGTGATTATAATCATATATATATCTATATATATATATATACATAAAATTTATATATATATATATGTATATGAATATATATTATATATACATATTTTGTATTATACATATACACATATTTGCACACACCTACACAATGAACAGGGACCCGTGCAAGAACCAAATTGCACAAACAAACACACGGCTGGCCCCGAGGAGGACCTCCCTCCAACACGTCAACCGTAACTTAGCAGGAACAGGCAGAGAGATAGCCGCGCCGATACAGGCATACCCGCCATTAGCGCTATCCGGACGCACAGATAGCTGTACTGACCAGCCGGATAATTAGCGTCATCCGAAAGGAGAGGAAAGTAGGCGTGTGACTCAGGGGGGGGAGACGAGGTAGAAAGACGGTGATGTTTCTTTCCGGGAGTTTATTGCTTCTGCGGCCTTTATCGAGTTGACGCGAGGCAAAACTGGCGAATTCGATGGTGAATGGAAACGGGAAGTGTCCCAATCAGTAAAGTGTTAAAACGGTTGAATTAAATAAAATCCAAAGGCAGCTGAATTAAATAAAATGAAGAGGGAAATTATCTCAATCAGCAAAGTATTAAAACAGCTGAATTAAATAAAATGAAAAGGGAAATTATCCCAATCAGTAAAGCATTAAAACAGCTGAATTAAATAGAATGAAAAGGGAAATTATCTCAATCAGCAAAGTATTAAAACAGCTGGATTAAATAGAATGAAAAGAGAAATCATCTCAATCAGTAAAGTATTAAAACAGCTGAATTAAATAAAATGAAAAGGGAAATGATCTCAGTCAGCAAAGTATTAAAACAGCTGAATTAAATACAATGAAGAGGGAAATTATCCCAATCAGCAAAGTATTAAAACAGCTGAATTAAACACAATGAAAAGGGAAATCATCTCAATCAGCAAAGTATTAAAACAGCTGAATTAAATAAAATGAAAAGGGAAATTATCTCAATCAGCAAAGTATTAAAACAGCTGAATTAATGAAATCAAAAGGGAAATTATCTCAATCAGCAAAGTATTAAAACAGCTGAATTAAATAAAATCAAAAGTGAAATTATCTCAATCAGTAAAGTATCAAAACAGCTGAACTAAATGAAATCAAAAGGGAAATTATCTCAATCAGCAAAGTATTAAAACAGCTGAACTAAACAAAATCAAAAGGGAATTGATCTCGATCAGGAAAGAATTACAACAGCTAAATTAAATAAAATTAAAAGGGGAAATCATCTCAATCAGTCAAAGTTTTAAAACAGCTGAATTAAAAACACAATGAATGAAGGAAATTATTTCAAATCATACAAATAGTTTTAAATATAGAACACTGACCGATTCAAAGATTGATAATGAAGAGCGACAATTATCTCAATCATACAAATTTTGAACTATAAAATATGAAAAGAATTAAACACAATAAATAGTTGTAAATGCATCCCAATCAGCAAAATTATTAAAATCATCTTTAAATAAAAAGGAAAAATGAAATTATCCCAATCCGTAACTCATAAAGTCGTTAGCTTTTTAATTAAATAAATGAACATTGAAATTATCTCAATCAGAACTGTCACTATATATTTCCCTCTGTTTCCCTTTCTGTTATGCCAAAAAAAAGTGCTGAATTAAACTGAATTTCAAATGACGTGAAATAATCCCAATCAGTAAAACATTAAAACAGCTGAATTAAATAAAACGTCAGAGTGTTTTAAATCATCTCAATCAAGAAAGGATTTTAAAACAGCTGGATTAAATAGCAAATGAAAAAGCACCCATCAAATTAAAACTCAGTATTAGATATTAAAACATGCAAAGAATTAAATAGAATGAAGGCCAAGGGCTTATCCCAATCATTCAAAGTATTCAAACAGCTGAGTATTAAATTTAAAATGTAACATGAGAAATCACCTCCAATGAATCAATTATTAAAACAGGTGTATTAAATAAAATGAAAATGAAATTATCTCAATCAGCAAAGTATTAAAACAGCTGGATTAATGAACGCTCAAAAAAATGATATCCTATCAGTGGACCGCAGTATTAAAAATAGCTGAATTAAATAAAATTCAAAAGGAGTTTCCCTTCAAATTATCTCAATCAAGATTGTGTATCAAAATATAAATGAAACATAACATCTTGCAAATCAAAATATGGAAATAAAATCTCAATAAGAATGTATTAAAACAGAGCTGAAATAGATAAAATCAAACTGGTTTGATCTCGAATCACGATTCAGTCATTAAAATTCATCTAAGTCTAAATCAAAAGGTAAAACCGAAATCATCTCAATCAGTCAAGGATTTCGTCCACTGCAGCGATGGCTAAATTGATTAAATGGAAAGCAAAGTCATGCAATTTATCAAAGAGATGAAAAAAAAGCTTGTAATGTATGAATGCTCTAAAAGAATGTACTGGACACATAACATGGTTGTTTGATTTTGTTTCAAAAACACTGATACCGATTCAAAACAATTGATAATTTAGCACCAGACCCTAGCTCAAATCATAATCTCAGAGATGTAATTTTGAACTATAAAATATGAAGCAAATAATCAATGTTTCCATTCGAACTGAGATTCCAGAGGTTGTATTCGTGCATCGTTATTACAAAATTATTATTTGTAAATCATCTTTAAATTAATAAGGAAAAATGAATTTTACTCCACATAACTCATAAAGTCGTTAGTCTTTTTATTTAATAAATTTTTTATTCATTTATTTTTTATATGATATTACCCTCACCCTTAATGAACTGCCATTATATTCTTTCCCTCTGTTTCCCTTCTGAATAGGTTTCATCTTCAAAAAAATAATAATAATAATAATAATTAATAATAATTTCAAATGAACAAGTTTCATCTTCTGAATAATAATAATAATAATAATAAAATAATAATAATAATAATAATAATAAGTCTACATTACTCATTACATATTCATTAGAACGTCACTTACGAGTGTCTTATATAAACAAGGCAACCAAGAACTTTAGGATTTCTCAAATAATGAGAAGAAATTTGAGAAGAAATTTACCGGAAGCTCCACAGCAAAGTACCATGGCCATTCCAGATTTAGTGAGTATGAACCAAATAAAAAAGCAGTATTAGATCAAGTTAAAAATATGCTAAGCAATATAGAATTTTCGCCCAAGGCAAGGCCAAGGGCTGGAACCTATGAGGTCATTCAGCGCTGAAAGGGAAATTGAGAATTGAAAAGTTTAAAAGGTGTAACAGGAGGAAATCTCGCAGTTCCACTATGAATCAATTATTAAGAGAAGGTGGAAAGTAAGAAGGAAGAAAGAGAATATGAAAGGAGGTACAGTAAAAGGAATGAAAGGGATTGCAGCTAGAGGCCGAGGGAACGCTGCAAAACAACCTTAATACCTACAGTAGATCACATGAGGTTAAAAAATAAACAAACCTCATCCACCAATTACTCTTGGGTTCATGGAATGTTTTTGTTTAGTTTCCCTTCAAAGGATTAAAATGTTTGCACCAAGATTGTGGTGATTCACTGCAGAATATAAATTCCTCAAAAGGGTCATAACATCTTGCAATAAAATATGGAGATAAAATACTTTAAAAGTAAAAATGCATTACTGGAACACCAGAGCTGAAATAGAGCTGTCAAAAAATTCAGTAACTGGTTTGTTGCTAGAATATTCGATTCATAATCATTGATTTTTCACCTGCACTCAATAAAACAAAAACCTCACTGAAGGAGACATTCTTCTCTTTGGTGCAAAATGAACTGCTTCAAGCTGATGGCTAAATTACCAATGGGAAGCCAAAGTGTAACTGAGGCACTTTATCAAAGAACAGAATTCAGAAAAAAAAGTATTGTGTAATGTACTGAATGCATTCAAAAAATGTACTGCCCAAACAGCATACTGTTGTAAATTTTGTTTCAAAAACATTTATACATAAATTTCAGCTATAAACATATCCTTATACCACTACCAGACCCTTAAGCTCAAATCATAATACAGAGATATACCTTTTACCTGCCGAACATAACCAGATTCGCTGAACAGCAGAAGCACCAAACATATACAGTCAATGTTTTGCCTCACTGTCGAAACATATAGTTACATAAATTTTATTCCTCCTCAAACATATGGACTGTAAATTTCCCGTCTGAACATGTTACTGTGCAGTTGGAACTTCAGAAGTTCAAACATATACTGTAATGCAAATTTCACTACCCAAACATATCTGTTCTTCTTGCATTTTAAAACATTGGAAGTTATCCATTTATTAATTTTATTTTTTTAAAAAGCGCATTTATTTTTTCAACACATCCAGAAAAGTCTCAAGTATACATTATTCCTAATGAACACTATATAACATTTCCAACCAGAAGCAACTCCTTCTGAATAGGTTCGTGGCTTCTGAATAATAATAATAATAATATAATAATAATAATAATAATAATGCTGAGCTAATAATAATAATACAGATTTTTTTATTTAATCATTCCAAAAAACAATATCTCTGATATATCCTCAGTTCCTCTGGAGACCTACCAAGTCAGTTCTAAATACAACAGAATATAGAATTTAGGCCAAAGGCCAAGCGCTGGGACCTATGAGGTCATTCAGCACTGAAACGGGAGATGAGGTGAAAGGTTACAAAGGTGTAACAAGCGGAAAGCCTCGCAGTCGCACTATGAAACAATCGTTAGAGAGGATGGAAAATCAGATGGAAGAAAGAGAATATGAACAGAGGTACAGTAAAAGGAATGAAAGAGGTTGCAGCTAGGGGCCGAAGGGACGCTGCAGAGACCCTTAAGTAATGCCTACAGCGCACCACGTGAGGTGCACTGACGTCACTACTCCCCTTCCTACGGGGAAGTCAGTTGTAAATGAATTCGGTAAACAAGAGATACTTCAATAAATAGTTAAGAGAAAAATATAAAGCAGAACCAGTATAAACAGAAGACCTTCTTGCGGTTATATACATGCAGCAGGAATGGCGTTCCCAGACAAGATACTGGGAATCCCTAAACCGTGTCAATGACAAGATGATGGCCATCGCCATTTGAAATATAGCCTAACTAAAATCGACTCTAAATGTTTCCTGGAGTATACAAAAATACTTGCGAGCAAGAGACTGCATATGCCTTAATGTTTATGCGGGCAGGATCACTCATAAATAATGATTCCTTATACTGGCCCTTAAACAAAATCAAACTTAAGTACGCCGCCTATTAAGCCAATGTGGGAAAAATAGACGGATGATTTCTGGCATCTTAACCATTTGTAAAATGAACCGCACAGGGAAATCCTCCATCCCGGCGTCTTCTTATTCAAAATTATACTAGAATAGAACAGAATATAGAATTTTGGCCAAAGGTCAAGCGCTGGGACCTGTGAGGTCATTCAGCGACTAAATGGTAAGGTTTTGAAATGTGTAACAGGAGGAAAACCTCGCAGTGCACTCTGAAACAACTGTCAGGAGAGGGTGGAAAGTAAGAGAGGAGAAGAAGAATATGAAGGGAGGTACAGTAAAAGGAATGAAAGGGAAAACACTTGATACAGGAGAGGACTTGCTAAATGCATACGGAAACTAAACGGAACAGGCGTTATTCTGTCGTTCGGATGAAATCCTTTACATACATATTATGCAACTCGTCACGTGTACAGACACAACTAACATACGTGTATGAAGCACGTCTATCATATTACGTCACTAAGGAATACACTGGACTTACCTTAACTGCACCAGCGGTAAAAGATATTCAATTAACGTATGAAACACGTACCTGAAGAGAAAAAAAAAGTTATACAAAAACGGTCCATCAATAAAAAAAATTACTAGTGAAACGCAGAAAAAATTATGAATACATGAACCAACATAGCAAAATCAAATTTACGATGGAGAAAGAGTTAGACAACAAAATTCCATTTTGGGACCTGCTAACTGAACGAAATAACCGTAACTAAACATATCAGTTAAACACAAGGAACTAGGGTAGATGATGCATCTGGGACAAAATCAATAAAATTTATTAAATACAATAATATAAATAAAACAAATTACAGTTCACGCTTTTCGAAGATACTGAACCTCTTTCAGAAAATTCAGTCACTCTTGGAATTTGGCATGAAGTGAACAACTATTAACATGTCAAATTATTTATTTTAAGACTGAGGGCAGTCTTTAGTAAGTTTGAACATGAACATTATTTCCCGAAAAATGTTATCATTCAAAATGTGTCTCATTTGTAAGTGAAAATTGCGAAAAGAGAGAAAATCACATATTGAGAAAAAGAGAAAATCAAAAAGAATCCAAAAATAACAATATGCGACTGAAAAATTAGGGCAATGGTACATGAAGTATTCAAGTGCCACTGGACTGGATTGTATTATAGAATTTAGACCAAAGGCCAAGCGCTGGGAGACCTATGAGGTCATTCAGCGCTGAAAGGGAAATGGACAGCAATAATGTCTGAAAGGTGTAACAGGAGGAAAACCTCGCAGTTGCACTGTGAGCAATTGTTAGAGAGGGTGGAAAGTCAGATGGAAGAAAGAGAATATGGCCGGAAGTATAGTAAGCGGAATGAAAAGGGGGTTGCAGCTAGGGGCCCGAAGGGACGCTGCAAAGAACCTTCAGTAATGCCTACAGTCCACCGCGTGAGGTGTACTGATGGCACTGCCTCCCTACCGGGGACTACCCGCCCTACGGAGTCAAGTGGTGTTGACAGACCTCAAATTTACGAGCATCGGCATCAACAGCACTGGAAGTCAAAACGCAAAATTATCTGCAGGCGACCATAAGGGCTGCTACTTTGGCTTGTTATCTATGATTCTACTACTCCGAGGTGCTGGTACTAAACACCGTAGGGTATATGTAAAGTAGACGGCCGCACGAAAATATCGTTTATTAATATAATTTGTCGACCACACAATGTTGTTGTTTTGTTATTATTTATTTACTTATTAATATTTTTATCATTTCTGTGATTTTCGAAAACTTCTCGCGGACCTCCTACTCTCTAGTCACGGACCCCTTGTGGTCCGGAGACCCCCAGTTGAGAACCATTGCGGCATAAGGTGTATACGTTCTTCAAGTCTGCGCCACAATCTGCATTCCCGAGATTTACTGCTTCCTCTAAACTGCTTCGCTGTCAAAGGTCAGATAAAATCTGCTTCCGAAGGACCTGCACACTAAACCGTGACTGTCTACAGAGACACCACCAACAGTTCATTTCTCCGCGAACTGTTTTCCCTTTTCCTCAAAATGCAGATCGACGATAACAGCCTTTGTCCGACCCTAATTTCAATCACCTCAGATGACGGGGAGACCCCCTTAATAGCCCAGCTGCTTGCTTACTGCGGTGCAAATTACGACGAGGAGCGATAAGCGACAAAGAGTGATAAAGACGCAGTTCCTAAAACGAAGGAAACTGGTCCTCCCTAATCAGCTCACCGACTGTAAAGCAATCGTGGGAGGCGATAAAATAAAGATAACCTTAAAAGAAGTCAGCTTCCATATCCGAAAGCTGTAAAATTTACACAGACAGTATTTTAATTCGTTCGACAAATTTCCCAACGTGTGAAGGTTACCAAAAAAAAAAAAAAAAAAAAAAGAGACGATTCAGACAAAAAGAGATCAGTAAGATAAAGTAACACTGAATAACACTCAAACTACTCCATAAACAGCGACTATATAAAGAATATGCAATCTACTTTCACATTAAAACAACAGCGAGGAGGAATTATTTCATTATACTGTGTTGGAATTTGAACTGGAATACAATATTCAGGCCAAAGTTCAAGCGCTGGGACCTATGAGGTCATTCAGCGCTGAAAAGGAAATTGATAGTAGAAAGGTTTGAAAGGTGAGGAAAACCTCAAAGCAATTGCACTATGAAACAATTGTCAGGAGATGGAAGAAAGAGAATATGAACGGAGGTACAGTACAAGGAATGGAAGGGGACGCTGCAAAGAACAAGTAATGCCTACAGTGCACCGCATGGGGTGCACTGACGGCACTACCCCGCTACGTGGTTCATTATCTTACAGGCCCACGTTTATTATTAAACCTAGTCTAAACCGCCACTGCTCTTCCACTATCAGGACTTTCGTTGTTCTGTCTTACTTTCTCAGGGCACCTTCCCAGGTACGTTAAGAACTGCCATGCACCTTCCCAGGTACGCTAAGAACGGCCATGCACCTTCCCAGGTACGTTAAGAACTGCCATGCACCTTCCCAGGTACGCTAAGAACGGCCATGCACCTTCCCAGGTACGCTAACTGCCAGGCTCCCGTAATTCTTTCATGAACATCTGTATCAGTTTCAGATGTGAAAATGGGAAATCAGTCCTTCCATTTATTCCTTTTTAAAGTTTATTACTAAAATAATAATAATAATAATAATAATAATAATAATAATAATAATAATAATCATAATAATAATAATAATAATAATACCTAAACCAGAGGAACATGCAAGTTTTGGATTTTGAAAAGACGCTCCGAATCAAAGACGGAGCCTCCTACGTCCGATGATACAAAATTAATTAGGGATAACAAAGAAAAGCCGAGGAATTTTTGTACACATTTAAAGTATCCACAAAAGGAAAGTAAATGTTACCAGGAGTCTATGTAGAACACAATACAGAGTTTAGGCCAAAGGCCAAGAGCTGGGACTTAGGAGGTCATTCAGAGCTGAAACCGAAATTGCGAGTAGAAAGTTTTGCAAGGTGTAACAGGTGGAAAACCTCAAAGCAGTTGCACTACGAATTAATTGTTAGGAGAGGGTGGATAGCAAGATGGAAAAATATATGAACGGAGGTACAACAAAAGGAATGAAAGGGGTTGCAGCTAGGGACCTAAAGTAATGCTTAGGAGTCTATACAGAAATTAGGAGACTGAGTGACTCCATGTTAGCCTGAATGCTGGAGGTCTGGGAGGGGTCGAGTTATACACGCATTTGGACGATGTTACAATATTTGAAAAAGTGAATGATGAATGAAAGAGCAGGAACAGAAAATTACAAGCAGAGAGGAGCGATGCAATACATAAAGCAATCTGTAAGAAACATGGTCTGTACAGCAAAGGAGGAAGACTGCTGAAAGAAAATAAAAGGTAATATAATTAAGTGTTATAGGGAGGGCTTAATAGCTGGGTAATACAAGATATACGACCTTAAGTGCTTTAGTTAGCAGAAAACATTCATTGTCATTCTGAAGAATGGAATTTAGGCCAAAGGCCAAGCGCTGGGACCTATGAGGTCATTCAGCACTGAAACGGAAATTGTCAGTAAGAAGGTTTGAAAGGTGTAACAGGAAGAAAACCTCGCGGTTGCACTATGAATCAACTGTCAGGAGAGGGTGGAAAATAAAATGGAAGAGATTATGAACGGAGGTACAGGAAAAAGAACGAAAGGGGTTGCAGCTAAGGGTCGAAGGGACGCTGCAAACCTCAGGTTATTAAATCTGTTGAGCTGCTGCAGTTACTGCTACCTTTCATTTTCTCAGTATCAATACATAACACATATACAGTTTATCTGTTAGAAGTACTATCATTATCGCGAATACATATATTATTTTGCTATCAAAGTTGCCTGGCGCCATTCTTGAAAGCTTTGTAATGTGACACGCAGAACAAAATGTAACTTCCGTAAAAAAAAAACACAGTTTGGTAAAGAAATAAAATCATTCTCTAAATCATAAAAAAAAAAAAAATTTGCATTGCTTATTAAATGTATGCTACATGTGAAGCCAAAGTCTCTCAACACCTATCGGTAGGAAGAAATTGATGGTCCCCTTTTGTGAGAAAAATTAGCCATGTCATGAGACGATCAAAGCATTTAAATACGATTCCATCAGTATTTACAAAGGGAGAGTGATAACCAACCGAGGTGTTTTCACCACCAAAAAAAAAATAAAATAAAAAAAAAAATCCAAAAGATAAAAGCATAAAACACAAATAAGGCGTTTACAAGAGGACCCTCAAAAGCTTTTTGGCAGAAAAATAACAAAGTCAATGTCTCTATCTCTACAGCCGCCATGATCACAGACCATTTACCGGATAGAAAAAAAGCCAGAATCGTCTTCACACAGATAACAAATCTCGGTATCCTTACATCTTTATCAGCGAGAGGCGAGTACAGGACTGTAACAGGTGAGGCAATACGAACGAAAGGGGGCTTGAGGTATATTTGTATTTGCGAATCTTTACAGCCTGTGGGAAAAAAAAAAAAAAAATAGTCGTCAACGGTCACTGGTGTGAGCGAAGTCTTCTGAGAGAATGATCTTTTGGATGATAGCGGAATTACTTTCAGAGATTTAGGCGTCTACATCTTCCCCATTTTCCTTTCTTCTTGCAGATGAAAATAAAAAATCACATTTATCAGATAGGCTCCCTTGGTCCTCTCTATCTCCCGTGGCTATACTCATTTATTGTCAAGATAGCAGCTACGACTAGTTTTTTTTTTTTCATATTCCTTATCAGTATAAGCAAGAGCTCAATTCTTTGCCTTATAAGCTGTTACTTCATCTGGTGTGACCGTGTTCCTCTCTGATCGTAAAGGATACACAAAAATGGATGATCTATATTCGAAAGCATGTACAAATTTGTCATTTTCCCAAATCGCTATCAACAGTGTATATATATATATATATATATATATATATATATATATATATATATATATATATATTTATTTATATCTTTTTTATTATATCTTTTTATTATATCACTATCAACACACACACACACATACATGCATATATAAAATATACATATACAATATATCACATATGCATACACACACATATACATATATAAAAATGTATATACAATATATCTATATATAGTTTATATATGTATATACATATACATACACATATTGATAATTATACCGACAAAAAAGATTCACAATGGAAAAACAAAACAAAGAAATAGTATACATAATACGAAGACAAAGGATACATACATACATACATAATATACTGTATATATATATGTATGTGTGTAAATATTATATATATATACATATATATGCGTGTGTAGACATATCTCAAAACACTGATCTATCTACTCACATATTCTGACATTCGGGTGACATTTCCATACCTCGACGTTTTTTCAATCGTTTAACCGTTCTCATTCTACACATGCTAAGACAAGCAATATTCACTACAGATTCAACTTTCTTCTCTCATTCGTTATCTCTAGTTACTTTCCATCTCACATTACACAACTCTTGCTTTCGTGTGCAATCCTCATCTGTTCCCTTCATTGCCTTGCCTATTCTGTAACTACTGTTCCCTCAAACTACAATTACCCGTTACATTTATTCCGAACTACCTAAAGAATAAAATGTAGAATTTAGGCCAACGGCCAAGGCTGGGACCTATGAGGTCAATCAGCGCTGAATAGGAAATTGGGAGTAAGAAGGTTTGAAAGATGTAACAGGAGGAAAACCTCGCAGTTGTACTGTGAATCAATTTTTAGAGATGGTGGAAAGTCAGATGGAAGGAAGAGATTATGAACGGAGGTACAGTAAAAGAATGAAATGGTGTTGCAGCTAGGGGCCGAAGGGACGCTGCATAGACGCTTAAGTAATGCCTACAGTGTACCATGTGAGGTGCACTAACGGCACTAACCCCTATGGGGTAATTAAAAAAAAATCAACATCTTACATTCTTTCAGCATTCAACATTCTTTTTTAGCCTTTACCTCATTACTACTTCTTGCTAACGTTCACTTTTAACTTTCTCCTTTTACAAACACTTTCAACCCCTTACAAGTTTTTTTTCAGGTTGCCAATTATCACCAATCAATGCTGCACAGCGACTGTGCATCGACATCTCTCGTCCCTCATCTGACTTTTTTCCACATTTCCATGAAATATTTAAGTTTTCTGCAAGGACATATAACGCCTTCATCCAAAACCAAATTTACTGCTACCCAGTGACGTCTGCAGTTTCTAACTTGAGCTCCACACATCCAAACTTTTTCAAGACCTGCATAATACCATCTATATATGTACACATATATATATATATATATATATATATATATATATATATATATATATATATATATATATATATATACTGTATATATATATATATATATATATACTATATATATATATATATATATATATATATATATATATTCTATATATACATATATATAATATATATATATATACATACATATACAGTATATACATAGAACATAATAAAGAATAGATAAATAAGGTGAAAACAGTGAATACCCGAGTGCAGCAATGAATGTTATACTTTACAAACTTGCTAAAGAATAAAAAAAAAATGGGGGTAAAGGAAAAATAAAACAGGAAATATGAAATACAAAATCTGTATCAACAAAATCATTATGAGACAAATAAAATTTGAGACAAAAAAAAAGAGACTAAATTAAACGAAAGCAAACATGCCAGTCACACACACACAGAGAGAGAGAGAGAGAGAGAGAGAGAGAGAGAGAGAGAGAGAGAGAGGGAGAGGGAGAGGGGGCGAGGGGACCTGGTGTGACTTTATCAGCCTTATGTAAATCGACTATTACAAGTCTAAGACAAGGGGTTTACGGGGTCTGCTCCAAGCCTCGCTGATAAAGCTAAAATACTCGTGTGTTGTTAAGTGGAACTTGAGTTATATTGTCCGGGGTTGTTTAGGAGATAAGGCCCGCTGGATGATCCTCTCTTTTCTCTGTCCCTCCCTCTCACTCCTCCTCCTCCTCCTCCTCCTCCTCCTCCTTCTCCTTTTGCCTCCTCTTATTTTGTTGTTCTTATTTCATTATTCAGAGTTTCATGCAAGTCCACTAAAGGGGCAACTTGAAATTCAAGCTATTATTATTTATTATTATTATTATTATTATTATTATTATTATTATTATTATTCAGAGGATGAACCCTATTCATGTGGAACAAGTCCACTAAAGGGGCCACTGACTTGAAATTCAAGCTTCCAAAGAATATGGTTTATTATTATTATTATTATTATTATTATTATTATTATTATTATTATTATTATTATTATTATTATTATTATTATTATTCAGATGAACCCTATTCATAAGGAACAAACCTACTAAAGGCCCATTAACTTGAAATTCAAGCTTCCAAAGAATATGGTGTATTATTATTATTATTATTATTATTATTATTATTATTATTATTATTATTATTATTATTATTATTATTATTTTATTATTATTATTATTCATAAGATTGAACCTATGAATATGGAACAAGCCCACCAAAGGGGCCACTGACTTGAAGTTCAAGAAGCTTCCAAAGAATATTAAGGTGTTCATTAGGAAGAAGTAAGAGGCAGTAAAAGAAATACAGAAAGAAGAGATACCACTTATTAAAAAAGAAAAAATAAATTAAATATATAAATAAATAAAAATATATCAAAATGCAAGAAAAATAGTATTAAGGTATAGACAGATGGTCGGGCATTGCGAAATCCCTACTACTGTTGGTTAAGCAAGTTTCTGTTCAGAAGTTTTAAGGAAAAAATTATCTGCACGTGCGATGCGCGCAAATGAAAAATCTTCGCGCATCTCTGGTACATATAAACCTTCGTGCGTAGCTTCATTCTATGCTACACAACTCGATTAATATCTAGTAAAAATGTTTCACCTTCGTTTCTGTTCTTCGACGGTGTTACGTACCAACAACTCCTAAATAAATGTCTAGTATTCTGAATGTCATAAAATTTTCTAAGCGGTACTGAACTGAATATAGTATTCAGACCAAAGGCAAGCACTGGGACCTATGATGTCATTCAGCGCTGAAACGGAAATTGACAGTCAAAAGTTTGAAAGGTGTAACAGGAGGAAAACCTCGCTGTTGCATAATGAATCAACTGTTAGGAGGGGATGGAAAGCAAGATGGAAGAAAAAGAATCTGAAAGGAGGTACAGTAAAAGGAACGAAAGGGGTTGCAGCTAGGGGCCGAAGGTACGCCGCAAAGAACCTTAGGTAATGCCCACAGTGCACCGCATGAGGTGCACTGACGGCAGTTAACCCCTTAACGAAAATCATAAAACAGATGGTAGAAAAGTAAAGAAGCTTCACCAAAACAGTATGTAATACAATATTCTGAGCTTAAGCAACGCTGTAACATTCCCGGAGAATATTGCAATTCAGGGAGTTTCAAAATACTTTCTTCAAAATTCACTTATAGCTCCTTGGAAGTCCATATAAGCGCTTTCACCGTGGAAAACATCAGAGCACTTTAACCTGAGAAATGACCAAAGTGCGTACAAATGGAAGAAGGATCCATGTGCTTCCACTGAGAAAGGCATCAAAGTGCTACGTCGAAAGAAAAGTGTTCCGCTACTACATTCAACGATTTTTTTTAAATGCAAAAAACCTGAGTTAAAAAAAAAAAAAAGTATTAACACGCAGTAAAGTTTTCTCAATGATGAATAGTTATATGATCTGAGAATTCGGACGTGAGAATAATTATATGATCTCAGAATTCGGACGCGAGAATAGTTATATGATCTCAGAATTGTGACGTGAGAATAGTTACATGATCTCAGAATTCGGACGTGAGAATAATTATATGATCTCAGTATTGTGGCGTGAGAATAATTATATGATCTCAGAATTGTGACGTGAGAATAGTTACATGATCTCAGAATTCGGACGTGAGAATTAGTTATATGATCTTAGAACTGTGACGTGAGAATAGTTACATGATCTCAGAATTGTGACGCGGGAATTTTCTATCTCAAATTATTAAACTCACCTGGCGTGAAAATCCCCTTTCCCAGAAATCTTGTTATCAAGACATTTCCATTTCTGAATCCAATCTGTTCATGGAAAAATCACTGATTTCTTACATCGTCAAACATCATTTGAATTTCAAAGATTTCCGCCTAGCGCCGAAAAAGGGACTTTGCGTTTGAATACTCAATAATTCGATTATTACAAAACAAATGTAATATAGAAAAAATCTATCTTTCGGTGGTCTCGGTATAATGCTGTATGAGCCGGGTCCCATGAAACTTTAACCACGGGCCGTTGGTGGCCTATCCTATATCGTTGACAAATGCACGATTATGGCTAACTTTAATAACCTTAAATAAAATAAAAACTACTGAGGCTAGAGGACTGCAATTTGGTATGTTTGATGATTGGAGGGTGAATGATCAACATACAAATTTGCAGCCCTCTAGCCTCAGTAGTTTTTGAGATCTGAGGGCGGACAGAAAAAGTGCGGACAGAAAAAACAGAAAAGAGTGCCAGAAAAGAGTGCGGACAGAAAAAGTGCGGACAGAAAAAGTGCGGACAGAAAAGAGTGCAGACAGAAAAATGCAGACAGAAAAATGCTGACAGAAAAATTCGAAAAGTCAAAAAAAGTGCCGACAGAAAAAAGCCGACAGGAAAAAGAAAAAAAGCGGGACAGGAAAAAGTGCGGAAAGAAAAAGTGCGGACAGAAAAAAGTGCCGACAGAAAAAGTGCGGACAGGAAAAAGTGCGGAAAGAAAAAAGTGCGGACTGAAAAAGTGCGGACAGAAAAAGTCCACAGAAAAAAGTGAACAGAAAAAAGCGCGGACAGAAAAAAGTGTGGACGGACAGACATACCCGGCGCAACAGTTTTCTTTTACAGAAAACCAAAAAGGAACGAAATGTTTCTAATTCAAAATGGTTGCCACACGGACTTGAGACGATGCTTCATCCTGTTGCGGACTCCGAAAAAGTGATGCTTCTTGAAGTCAATAAGATCTTGAGCGTTAATTTGTGCTGTTAAAGTAAATTTGTATGAAAATACACTACGTACATACAAACAAATATATAGATATATAGATATATATATATATATATATATATATATATATATATGTATATGTATTTATATATATATATATATATATAATATATTTAAATATATATATACTGTATATATATATATGACATGTACATTTATATATATATATATATATATATATATATATATATATATATATATATATATATACTGTATATATATATTAGACATACAGAGAGCATATTTACTATACCATATATATATACCCAAGGGGAATTGGAACCGTTATCTGATCTAGTTAACTGGACATTAGATACTTATGGCTTAATATTCGTGAACGTGGAAAAAGTCAGTGTAATAGTGAAAAAAACTTTATATTTACTATACCATATAATGATATATATATATATATATATGGAACCGTTATCTGATCTATGTTAACTGGACATTAGATACTATATATCTTAATATTCGTAACGTGGAAAAATATCACGCGTATATATATAAAAATATCAATATATATATACTGTATATATACATATATATATAATGTGTTTTAATATGAGTGTATGAGTGCAATCATATTCATACTCTTCGACATGATGATACTGATGTATCTTACAACTAAAAAATTTTCCTTAGAAAGCGAGACGTTTAGGAAGTTATGGCGGTGCAACCTGCAACAGAATCGACACTCCTAGTCACTGAAAGTCTGGGAAACCGACACCCCAAATTTAATGCTGGTCAACTCGGTGACTGAGCAACGAAAAGATAAAAAGAGAGAAAATATGACATTTCACTGTCGTCTTTTGCCTCCCATTTGACTCCAAATTATCAAGAGCAGAAGCATATATGATGGAGAGAGAGAGAGAGAGAGAGAGAGAGAGAGAGAGAGAGAGAGAGAGAGAGAGAGAGAGAGAAATTCTCATTTATAAAGTACAATTCATATATCTAAAATGTAACTAAATCTAAGACAAAATTATTAGCCATAATGGATGACACACAACGATTATTTCTAGAAATAAGACAGAAAAAACAACAGTAATATGCAAAAAAAATAAATAAATAAATAAATAAACAAAAGTCTTCTATTAAGCGGTCGACTAACTTTTCCTTATAATCTATAATCAAGCTTACAGAGAGTAACAGAAGATCATGAATTAACCAGTCTTACAGAGAGGCACAGAACTAAAATCAAGCTTACAGAGAGTAATAGAACTATAATAAATGTTACAGAGAGTAACGGAACTATAATAAATCTTGCAGAGAGTAACAGAGCTATAATAAAACTTACTGAGAGTAACGGAACTACAATAAAACTTACAGAGAGTAACAGAACTATAATAAATCTTACAGAGAGTAAGAGAGCTATGATAAATCTTACAGAATGTAACAGAGCTATGATAAATCTTACAGAGTAACAGAATAATAATAAAACTTACAGAGAGTAACAGAACCATAATAAATCTTACATAGTGTAACAGAGCTATGATAAATCTTACAGAGTAACAGAACTATAACAAATCTTACAGACAGTAACAGAATTAAAATCAAGCTTAGAGAGAGTAACAGAGCTATAATAAATGTTTCAGAGAGCAACAGAACTGTAATAAATCTTGCAGAGAGTAACAGAGCTATAATAAATCTTGCAGAGAGTAACAGAGCTATAATAAATATTTCAGAGTAAGACAACTGTAATAAATCTTGCAGACAGTAACAGAGCTATAATAAATCTTGCAGAGTAACAAGAGCTATAATAAATCTTGCAGAGTAACAGAGCTATAATAAATCTTGCAGTGAGTAACAGAGCTATAATAAATCTTGCGGAGTAACAAGAGCTATAATAAATCTTCCAGAGTAACAGAGCTATAATAAATCTTGCAGTGAGTAACAGAGCTATAATAAATCTTGCAGAGAGTAACAGAGCTATAATAAATATTTCAGAGTAAGAGAACTGTAATAAATCTTGCAGAGAGTAACAGAGCTATAATAAATCTTGCAGAGTAACAAGAGCTATAATAAATCTTCCAAAGTAACAGAGCTATAATAAATCTTGCAGTGAGTAACAGAGCTATAATAAATCTTGCAGAGAGTAACAGAGCTATAATAAATCTTGCAGAGAGTAACAGAGCTATAATAAATCTTGCAGAGAGTAACAGAGCTATAATAAATCTTGCAGAGAGTAACAGAGCTATAAATCTTGCAGTATAATATAATCAATCTTGCAGAGAGTAACAGAGCTATAACAAATCTTGCAGAGAGTAACAGAGCAATAATAAATCTTGCAGAGAGTAACAGAGCAATAATAAATCTTGCAGAGAGTAACAGAGCTATAATAAATCTTGCAGAGAGTGACAGAGCTATAATAAATCTTGCAGGGGTAACAGAGCTATAATAAATCTTGCAGAGAGTAACAGAGCTATAACAAATCTTGCAGAGAGTAACAGAGCTATAATAAATCTTGCAGAGAGTAACAGAACTATATTAAACCTTACAATGAGTAAGAGAGCTATTACTGAGAGTAACGGAAGCTAGGATCAATAAATGAGAAGTAGTGATCTCTTACAATTAGTTAAGGGTATCAGGGTTTTACTTCCTTAGTCTAAAGCTATATATCCAATAAGTGACCATGTAAACTACAGTATAACAATGGAAGCAAATCATTATTAATTCATCACGTAGGCAATTCACGGTGAAATCGTTCCCAGACGGTCTGCACCCTTTATATAGCCTATGAACAGAAACGTTACAAAAATCTAATTCTCTAACATATCCCTAAAAAACGCACTTCCTCCTGACATCCGCATCCAAATTCATGTTTGATTTACTTGTACAAGGACATGGCATAGTTCAGTTAATTTCGTTTGGTCACTGACCAGTCGCAAAAATGGCATGTGAACCGTTGTGACACATGGCTGTAGAATGAAAGTTTTAGCCATTTTCATTTAGTTTTCATCATAATTTTCATCTAAAGTCCCTTGCTTGTTCTTTTATGAATGCATGTCAATATAGTATGTTTGTACCAATTTTATATATATATATATATATATATATATATATATATATATATATATCTACCTATATATATAATATATATACACACACATCTACCTGTACCCCAAGAGTACACAAACACACACACACACACACATATATATATATATATATATATATATATATATATATATATATATATATATATATATATATATATATATATATATATATATATATATATATATAGTATGTGTATAATGTATATATCTATATATATATATATATATACACGTAAGAGATGATTACACAGAGGTATTGAGGTTATGTTGTTTATACAGCAGGATAGCAGTTATCTGCATCAAAGGAACTCCAAAAACACCACTAAAACTTTGAAAAAGAAACACGAATCACTGACCGTTAAAGATGAACAACGACCTGCCCTAAACACACAAATTATTCACACCTCTAACGGATTCACCTTACACGCAAAAACATTTCTCAAGTTACGTTCTTAGTAACACAAGTGATATATGAAAAAAAATAAGTCAATAAAGCATTGTTCCGAAGGCATTCAGGTACAGGATGTTACGTCGTGAGTCACAGCCTCCGTATCAGAACGGTGTGGCAAGTCCGGCTTCTCAATGGCTTCTAGTCTCATGTTTTGTGTCGGCGGAAAGACCAACAGTCAACCCGAGTGCGTTCGAGGAAAATGTCAGGAAGGCGATAAGTATCGATTGCTTGCTTTATCGCCTGACAAAACAGTAAAATATTATCGAAAGAGCGTGGATATGTTGTTTTTAGTGTCCTCTGTAAACAAGGTTGCTAGGTTTGCAAAATGTCTTTTGAATAGAGTTTACGGGGGTCACAGAGTTGTCAGACTCTTAACCTTTCTTGAATACAGTACGTAGCTTTCAAAAAGTCTAATTACGACCTGCAAGGAAAATACTGAAAGCCCCCTTACATACTCGGTGCAATTGCGTCAATGCACAGCGCAAACCCCATACACACACGACATTGTGTATGTGTGTATAAGGGTACTTTATGAAAATGTGCACGCCCCCAGCGTACATTGCGCTACTAAAACTTTACGGTCTTCGTGTATAGAAAGAAAATACATGGTAGCTGACAGCCACGCATGGAGAGAGAGAGAGAGAGAGAGAGAGAGAGAGAGAGAGAGAGAGAGAGAGAGAGAGCCAAACATTCTCGCTTCCGCGTGAGCGGAGTCACCACCGAAGAAAGATTGGTAGCAGGCTGACGCGTCCATTCGCAGAAAACTAGACCGATCTGTTGGATCTCGGCGTAACCCTTTATGTGAAAGTGAAGTTCTCCTGAGATGCCATTCTTTTGCCCACTGCTTCCGAGGCCGCTTGCTTATTTTTTTTTCTTTATTCACTGTAATTACTTTCGAGTCATCTTCGGAGAATATCTGTCATCTTTACTCAGGTAAGTGCAGACAGAAGTGAGTAACGATATAATTAAAAATCTTCTTCACGGCACTATCGCTCCATAAGATTTTGTCAGTACTAACAGAGAGAGAGAGAGAGAGAGAGAGAGAGAGAGAGAGAGAGAGAGAGAGAGAGAGAGAGAGAGAGAACTTTATTATAATTTTGCTGAAATAAAAAATTATTATTATTATTATTATTATTATTATTATTATTATTATTATTATTATTATTAGCCACGCTCCAACCCTATTAGGAAAAGTAGACCAATGGCATCATTTAGGTCCGTAGCAAGTAAAAAAAAAATTAAACTATAAAAGGAAAACACTCAAACAAAGAAAATCAACGAATTAATCTACAAAACCTCATGTGAGTCTACTCAATAAACGAAGCACTGATATCAAATCATAAATGCTGGTTATTCATCTACACAACGGTCAACAAACTGAAGCCAATTACCGTATTTATATGGTATCTTATATTGCAACCACTCCCTTCCATACGGTAGAATAAAATAGAATATAGACTTTAGGCCACAGGCCAAGCACTGGGACCTATGAGGTCATTCAGCACTGCAACGGAAATTGAGAGTTGAGAAGGTCTGAAAGGTGTAACAGGAGGAAAACCTCGCAGCTGCACCGTGAAAAAATTGTTAGGGGAGGGTTGAGGGAAGTTAGATGGAAGAAGGAGAATATGAATGGAGGTACAGTAAAAGGAATGAGAGGGGTTGCAGCTAGGGGCCATGGGAGGGACGCTGCAAAGAACCTTCCGTAATGCCTACAGTGCACAGCACGAGGTGCACTGACGGCGCTACTCCAACTACGGGGCCTTACCACTGAATTCCGATGATTCAGCAGTTTGCATCACGCGGTAACAACTTCCTGTATCCGAGTGCCTTCTCAACAACTCCCTGTTGACTAATTTTTCAATATCTCACTGGCAGTACCAAGAACGTAACTTGGTAAATCTCTCTGCTTGTTAAGTAAATCCAAGAGAGATGTCTATTTTGGATAATTTGTAGGCGAAACCAGACGCTGTTCATTTCTATCGATCAATAATTTATGCGTAGTGAAGTCTTTCATCATATATATATATATATATATATATATATATATATATATATATATATAATATATATATATATATATATATATAAACTAAAACTGCACAAAGAACTAAACTACTTACTTTTAAAAATTAAAATTTTTATGCACATTAGATGTATACATATACTGATATATATATATATATATATATATATATATATATATATATATATATATATATATATATATATATATATATATATATAAACATTAAGCTACAAACGTCCTTTAATATCAATTCACTCTACCTCGGATATAATATATTTTCATATAGGTTACCCAAAGGGAAATTTTTTGGTTGATAGAACAAGAACTCAGGACTACAGTAACGCCTTAAACCACATGGCCATCAAGGGGGGTTTAACGCGTCACTGTAATCCTGAGTCCTTGTCCTCCGTGGTTTGAACCCACGAGACGACAAACTTATTATCAACTAAAAAATTCCCCTTCGGGTAACATATATGAAAATATATTATTTCCGAGGTAGAGCGAATTGGATACTAAAAGGACGTTTGTAGCTTAATGCTTGTATATGAATCATGGTAATGTGATGAAATTCATATATATATGTGTGTGTATATGCATATATGTATATATATACATACACACACACACATATATATATATATATATATATATATATATATATATATATATATATAAAGTATATATATAAGCATGGGATTTCAATGAAAATTACTGAGCAAAAAGGACAAAATTTTTTTTTTATGTATAATCTACTACATGCAATATATCAGCTACAGACAGACACACTGACTATAGTTAGCTTATAGGAGGAAGGAGGACAATAGCTGTAAATCTTGTCTAAGGTTGGTACAATTCTAGGTGATTAGTCCAAATTTAAAATGATTACAAGGAACCCGATAGCTGATATCAATCTCTGAACTAACAAGATCACTGAAGGTCAATGTTCACCAAGATGGCGACAAACTTCCCATCACACAGGTGGACTTTGACCTTAGCTATTTAAATGAGAACTTGAAAACCCACAAAGCTGTAACCATCTCTGCCTTAAAATCTGCCCCATCCCCTCCTGACACCTGGAAAAGAGGCCTAGGCACATAACATCATCCCCTCCCAGTACAGTGTCACATCCTCCACAGAGTTCCCCAAACTTGTCAGGAGCAACAATTCTCAGGACATCCTCACTTCATCCTCATATGTTGTCCCTTTGAATAAAGTCAAAGGTTGTATGAAGATAACCGATTCTGCTCTTCCTAACAACATTCAAAGAAGACTTTGAGGACCAATCTAGCCATCTGTACTAAGGGGGACTCATACAGATCTCCAAGAGGTGCTAAGTATAGGAAGATCAACTTCACCATAATGAACTCCCCTCTAGGGTGCTTTTTAAAAACTTTTTCATGGTATGCTTCAAAGAATAAGTCCTCGGTGAAATGGGGACCCCAGTATCTACTGCTGGTACACCGAAAACACCGTTGTAAAGATTACAGGTAAGGATGACCTCCAAAGACTTAGGAACTCACTGAGAAGAGTGACCATGACCAACTTCCCTTCCTAGATGCCCTTCTAAATCTCCATGATGAAGGCACTGACACCATGCTTTGTTCAGTTCACCACCACTGGTTATTGCTTCAGTGGTGCCAGCAAGTGGCTCCACCCTTCCTTGGAGTCAAATATTGGTGCTTACATCCACCATGTCCACACACAGCTTGAGAGGGCCACCCCGTAAAAGTTTGGTAACAGTTTTACCAACAATATCAGAGAGAGAGCTATCACAAGGATCAAGAACTTTTGGTACAACAGCTGCAGTAATGACAACAATGACAAGTAATTCTCTACAACCAAAACCAGATGAGATGAGTCTAAAATGGGGATGAAAAAGTAAAAAAATACAGCACACAGTATCCATACGGTCAGCAATATGACAGATATAAAAACTGTCATACACTATCAGTAAAAAGACCTCATCTTATTCTCAGCAAAGCATTGCTGTCCCCATCCAGCCAAGCCCCAAAAAGCTAACCTAACATGCAAACATACCTACTCCAGTGAAGATTTTGGGCTTTACTATGAGACTTACATTGGGATGACCAAAACTCAAATGTCGAACTGTTCAGAGGAACTGCCACCACAACAAGAATTGCCTGCCTCACCAGAGAACTAACAAGAACAAAAATACTTATAT
Source organism: Macrobrachium rosenbergii (assembly GCF_040412425.1). Lineage (NCBI taxonomy): Eukaryota > Metazoa > Arthropoda > Malacostraca > Decapoda > Palaemonidae > Macrobrachium > Macrobrachium rosenbergii. The sequence goes on from NC_089766.1 coordinate 49,269,917, forward strand.
GAAAAAAAATGTTCTTGCATGGAGTGGCCTTCTTGAACAGAGTAACCAATAATTAATCATTATGATATAATCATAAACAAAATGGCTACAACAATTTTGGAAACATTTTGTTATTTACCCCAATAAATCCGAAGGAAAAAAGAAATTATTGCATATTCCACTTGTGTGCTAAGACTATATACTGCACATATACTAGTCTAGTCTACCACACCTTCAACCCGTACAAACATTTAGTGTAACCTAGTTAGCGTATGTAAATACTCATAACCTTGACCTACTACTGCCAAAGTTTAGTCTTTTGTGCATAGCTATATATGCACATGAAAACACACTAAGTCAATAAAACTCATAATTTAAAAAAAAAAAAAAAAAGCACTGAGCGGTTACTACAGTGGCAAAAAATATGCCCAATATGCACCTTTTCTTTAAAGTTCAATAACCTTACTCTGTGCAATGATGTTTCGGAGCTGTAGCATGCAAAACATCTAAGTCAAGAGTTGTTCATTTAAACTGAACTACAGCCTTTTCAACCCAGCATTATAATATACAGACTTAGTGGTGTATAGTGTGATGTATGTATTAAAGTCTTAAAATAAGTCAAATCATACTATTAAAAAGAAAAAAAATTAATAAATAGATAAAAATTTATTAAAATGCAAGTAGAATAGCATTAGAGTAGTAATGCATTGCATCTTTGCTTGAACTTTTGAAGCTCCAATTGCACAACATCCTCAGGGAGACTGTTCCACAGTCCAACAGTGTGTGAAATACAGTTTGCTGTTGTTCAGCGAATCCGGTTGCTCTTGATAGGAAAAGGGGATCAGGGATCAATTGTGGCTGAAAAAGATCTCTAATAGAAAATAAAACTTATGAAAAAAGTGATGGTCTAAGTCATAAAGGTCTCAGAAACCTACCACCACGAACCACTCTATCTACAAGAGACAAATCACTGGCAGAAGCGGACAACCACACTGGAGAACAGCATTCTTATAAAAGAAGGACAAATGACCTAAAACAGGTAAGGTGTGAGTCAAAAATTATGCATAGAATAGTTAAAGCTTCAGATTCATTCAGCAAAGTCCCAACCACCTGAAAGAAAGGACGGGGTGGAAAATCTGTACAAGATCTGCTAATCAATAGTGTTTTCATTTTACTGGAGTTCAACCTCATACCCCACCAACTACACCATTCACTGATTGACGCTGAAGGCAGCTTCATTTCTCATAAGTGGAGACTACTACACTCATAAGTGTTGCATCATCAGCACACAGAACAATCTTGTTTTCCAGACCAACAACCATATCGGTTGTATACACTAAAAATAATAGTGGATCAAAAACACTACCCTGTGGAACCCCAGACACAACAGGTCTTGGGAGCACTAAAATCTATTTGAATTACCTGCACTCAAAACCCTTATCAGGGTTCTCTTGCAAATGGCATGTCAAGTCTAAAAGAGCATCGCAGGTACCTAACTGCTTTCTAAATGCATAATGACTACCAGCTAACAATCCTTGATATCCATGGTGAAGCTTTAAATGGTTCAGAATAAAACATGAGAGTTGTGCAAGAAAACAGATTTTGCCGACAGGCCTCAGCTTGTCAACTCACTAATCTATACCACTTTAAAAACTGGTTTATTTTACTTCTCTTGGTCCATTAATACCTTGACTGACATGTCAGTGATCATGTTACCTGGCCAAAATCTTTGCGTGCAACATGTTTCTGCTTTGTGTTATGCAAACTGCTTAGGGACACAAGCTCAAACTGATTGTGGTTGGACATACTAGGCAACATAATATCACTGTGAGATAATGGATAGCATTCCAGTAATGCAATGATATTCTTCCCAAGGCTTGATTCAAAACCAATACCTTATAAAATGTACATTAAAAACCAAAATATTACAGAATGGTTTCACATTCAGCAAGGAAGCCATCAGTTATGTACCGGGGGAGCTTGGTAATTACTGAGAATGGGTAAAACCTCTGCAACTCTTCAACACTGCCCCTACACACCTTGCCAAAACTGAGTTGGATGTAGAGAATGGCTATAATAGATGTTTGTTTTTGTCTCCTGATTTAATTACCACCTCTATCTATGGGCAGAGATGATTTATTGTGGCAACAATGAGGTATTACCAACAGGTGTTCCTGAATAAAGTGCTTGGCATTTGAGTATGAGACGGAGCAGCATGTTGGCTTGAATTGCAAGCCTCCTACCTATGCTGCTGAACCCAAGTTCAACATCAGGTTTGGCAGCCTCTCACAGTAACATACCCATACATCACTTAGGTCACCACTATTTTGAAACCAACTGGGCAACCAATCTCCTGTAACCACCATTTAGCCCACAGGCTTGATCAAAACTAGTCAGAGCCCACTAATAAAATCAGTAGTTTACTTGAATTTGCGTTTCCTTATACTTTTGACCTTGGAGCAACCTTGCAGACCAGCATACAGTATTTCTAACACCTAACCTCCAGTAACTAATGGACTAAATAGGGTCATGCCCCACCACTAAAGAAGCCACTAATGGACTAAAAATGACATCACAGATTTGGCTTAGCAATCATGAAGAGATATGGGCATCCTCCACTACAACTCCACCAAACTGGTAGACACAGAATGGTTTTCTTATCATACTTTGATTCATGAACTAACTACAGTCATGCCTACTGATACAAAAAAATATCCACCAATGGACTGAATACAGCGACTCACCTTTGGCTTTACTTCCTTTTGAAAGTTCATGATCATCTCAATAGCAAGGTGAACACGGCATGGTTCTCACATTTAATCCCTGATTACTAAATGGATTAAATACACCCACACCTACTATATATTAGACAATCTGTCAGGAAACCTCATAAAAATGCCCAACAAAAAACAGGTAAACACTAATACCATAAACAATCACTTGGCCTACCTTCTTAATGGTCAAACCTTCAGTCTGGTTTCAACGGACAAACATCAATTTCACCTCTGAAACATCCCAAGTCTGGTGAAGAAGGAAGACAAAGTTCTTGAAGTGATCCCAAACACCCTCTTCCCCTGGGTCGCAGGCAGGGGCGATACTAAATATGAGAAGATCAAACACTATGACCTATTCAAGTTCCTGCTCTCTGAGTTCTTCATATTACTGCCCAACACACCAAATGGGGGGCACAATGCCAAGGCCATTCTGGGTCAAACTCAAGTCTCTCCTGACATTACCAGACCTTGATACCGCAGGTAGCCCAACAAACAGGCTGTTCTCCCTAGCACAAAAGGAACATCCCCTGACTAAGGTGGACAAATTGCTGGTGGCTTCCAAGGCCTTGCAACACGCCACCCACATCATCTATGAAGACCAGGACCAAAATGAGTGTAAGTACAGTGAACCAAGCCAATGCCATGCAGAAGTGGCCCATCAAGCAAAAAAAAAAGGGCACCGCCTCCCATACATCCTCTGCGTATATTATTATAATTTGGGCAGAAAAGCAGCTGGAGAAAAAATAAGCAGGGTGGCCACCCAATGTAATCAAATAATCAAGATGGTCATAACCCCTAAGTATGCCTGATCCAGTAGATTCTACATCACACACCAAACCTCTAGCGATTAGTTCCTGCCCTCAAATCAATCCTCCTGGTATCATCGGCACAGCACAAAAACCTTCTCCTAGTTCGACCTCATGAACAACTACTTTCAAGGATGGGAACTCCATGATGGAAAACCCAAGACAGCAATCGTCACACCTTTTGGTACCTACACATTCGGCATCTTTAATGACCAGTTCCCCCCTTCTGCATCTGCTATGTTAACAACATCCTTTTATTCTCCTAAATTCAAGAACACCAAAACCACACCAGAGCCACGCTGTCCCTATTCCAAGATGACAGCCCGGTTGTACATTCCGACAAAAGCATCATTGGGGCATCTTCTATTAATTTCCTGGATCATAAAGTATAAGCAAGTAGCATCTACCCCCTAATCTCCAAAGCTTATGTCACCAAAAAATACCAGACTTCAACCAGCACCAAAGGATTGCAAGAATTCATGGGAATGGTGAATCACTACCACTCATTCCTCCCAGGAATCACACAGACCCTGGACCCAAGACAAGGCACTCTGCACCACCAAATGCAACACCTTCAAAGCCACCAAGGGCACCCTGGCAAACACTACTCTGACACTTCCCTAAAAACCCTGGCCAAACTTACGCTCATGACGGACACGAGCAACGTCACAACAGGCGCAGAAATGGTGTTTGGAGCAAAGCATCCACCTGCCTGGGAAATTTTTCTCTACCAAAAATGCCAGCCAACAAATAAGACCTATCAAACGTGCCAGGTCACGCATTTTTATCATTTTTACTTTATGCGTATTTATACAAATGTCACACATTGTGTATCACATGTTTCTTCATTCACAGGCATCAAGACTGTATCCATATTGTAGCTCTGTATGTTTTGTATTGTAATTTGTACTCGTTCACTGCATATTATTGTTTATTGTTTCGGCCTCAGGTCACAGTCAATTCCATTGTCTCTCGCGGCCCGGCGTCAGTCGGCCGCAATATAAGCTGCCTGGATCTGTAATAAAGTAGCAGTAACTTTTACCTGCTCGTTTCCTTGACACCTTACAAGCCTACACACATGCCAGTTCATATTTTAGGAATGATGCCACAAATTCCCTCTGACCACCCACGTACAGGTCCTTACCCAGCCCTCAAACAAACAAATAAAATGTTCAGATTACAAATCCACAGGCATAAGAACTCAGTTACAGTCTACAGGCTGAAACTAGCATACCTCAACACCCCACCTGCCCCATCAACCCAAACAAGTGCAGCTGTCAAATCTGACCAAAGTGTATCTTATCAGCAAACCAAAAGTCAATACAGTAACTGAGTACGAATGTATAATGGTTGTCCCTATATCATGTTGAAACAACCTGTTTATAAAATATTTCATTTAATTGTATCCTAGTTCCCTATCAGCATCCCAAAAAGAAATTCGCCAAGGAGAAATGTGGAACCATTGTGCTATTTTTATCCTGCACCTATGTATATATTTACGTTACATTCTTTTTTGTATGTAATTTTACTCTTCTCTGTGACCTGTTACCTTATTGAAATCCCAAAAGGCATAGACTAGGTAAGGAAGTAGTACAGTCATATATCCTACCGCTAGAAACTCTACCCATCACACATAGTTGCCTCAACTTGCCTGTTGTAAACAACATCAGTGACATATGAGCATGTCTACATTCCTCTGTTCTTTGTTTCTTTTGCGAGGACAGCCCTGTAAGTGTCATTTGATTTTTTTTTCTGAGTTTTTCTTCATTATTTCTGATACTGATTATTGAGCTTGATCAAGAGTATTAACATGTGCTATCTGCATATGTAAGTCTAAGACTGGCGAGACTACGCTACAAATTATCCATAGGTACAGTACACATTTCAAGTACATAATACTCAATTTTCACCTAAGGACTTATGGCTTAAATTATCAAGTTCGCTATATTTACCTAGTGATCAACTGTTTATTGTAATATTCCGAAGAACAGTCCATAGTTTGATTAACAAAAATGCTCCCACCTGGATGTTTCATTTTGCTACTGTTCTGTAACATTACTTTTATGGGGAGAGTTTAATGCAACTGTGTTTAATGAGATTATTTAATGACACTGCCCACTGTTTGCCTCTGTTTGCTGGTTTTACAAACCTATGGAACATGTGAATACGGAAGGTAATATCTAGGCAAGGTTAGGTCAGGGTTGCAAGAAATGCCATCGCTGCCGCTTAGCCTACCTTACCTAAGTGTTCACGATCTAGTAACTACCATAGAATCATCGAACAGAGACATACAAAGGTATAATATGTAATGTGTGTAGCTATATAACGAGTGCTGTTCATGTACAGTATAAATGTATCAGGAAAATGAAAACACAGTAACCAGATTAACAGTACTGTGAAAGGTAATGCACATACAGGTGCTACGCTATTCAAGTACCATCCTTCCACACCTCACAGTTGCTAGAGTCCCCTATTATTTGCAGTTTTTTTTTTTAAACCCACTTTCTATCCACAGCATAGCATATCCAGGATATGGTACTTATATCATTACCTAGCCTAATCACATGTACTGTACTGTGCATACTGTACAGTTTACCCCTGAAAACCGACTGGGATACACATGTACTGGGCAGAAGTCAGTGACCACAGCTGAGTGAACAAGCTGCATGACTGTGATCAACTTAGTGCTCACTTTTCCGTCCACCCAACCCAACAAACTTTATCGCCCCTTTCTTCCCTTTCCTCCCCCTCAACAATAAGCCAATCAGTACATGATATTCTTATGAGCCAATCTGAGTAAGTGCTACATACAATACTCAGCTAGTTTGTCTCTCTAAGCAGAGGTATTGTTCGCAATCTCAACCAGATAGTTCAAATCTTTGCTCCACCCATCCACTCACAGCTGCGTGCTTATATTTGCCCTTTAATGCAGTTTAGTACATAAACACCGCTGTACTTGTGCAAAAAACCTATAGTACAGGTATACTAAGTTAAAATGATCAAGGTATTGTAGTACTGTACAGACAAGTTTCAAAGGCGCAGTGCTTAGATTTGGATGACAGGCAAGAACTTAAAACGTTATTATTATTATTATTATTATTATTTGAAGGGAGTAGACCCTCTTTTAAACAGGTCTTATTAATAAGACCTATTATTATTATTATTATTATTATTATTATTATTATTATTATTATTATTATTATTATTATTCTTTCAGTAGATGAAACCTATTCACATGGAACAAGCACACCAAAGGGGCCGCTGACTTGAAATTCAACTTCCAAAGAATGTTGGTTTCAACCTCCCAAAGCAGACCCCACACTGCAGCAGTAACTGATCATGATACAGAGCCAGTGATTTTTCATCAGCCTGGGGGAGACGAACCCGTAATATCTGAGTGACATTCCACAGTACTAACCACTATACCAGTGGACCAGCTGGTATGAAACTGATCTGTTTTACTAATCACATCCAAAAGTTAAGCATTAAACATGTGACCCCCTTTGGTTTAACAATCTACTCAGGGCAAAGCGTCAAATCTGTTAAGGTTGGACTTGATAGCCAACTCAGGTGTATTCATGGATGATGGATATGGGATAAGCTTCCTGTGATTTGGTTTCCATCTATAAAGTCTTGGTTCATATCAACATATCAATAACTTCAAAGATTAGCTTCCCAGACAGTTTTGTAAGAAAACCACCTGTTATTAACAGGAGAGCTTGATACTGCTTAGAATTCAGAAAGCAGTTCTCATAACTGACAGTACCTCTATACATCCTGCTGAGACCCAGATAGATGCAAAGAGCACAATAAAATTTCCCTGTCAAATTCAGGTTTTAGTTTTCTGTAAAAGAAAACTATTGTGAAGTCTGTCTGTCCATCTGCACTTTTACTGTCCACCCTCGGATTTTAAAAACTACTGAGGCTAGAGGGCTGCAAATCGTTATGTTGATCAACCATCCACCAAACATCAAAAATACCAAATTGCAACTCTCTAGCCTCAGTAGTTTTTATTTTATTTAAGGTTAAGGTCAGCCGTGGATCGTGCATCTGGCAGTGCTTTCTGAAGGCATGCGACGTACTTAGCTTTACTGCGTCTGGGGAGCAACTGAGCCGCTGTCTTTCTTCGGCGCATTTTTTACTTGTTTGTACTTGTTATTAATATCAACCCACCTCCACCATAATAGCTGACTAGTACATTTGAAACACATAACTATTTATGTATAAGGGTCAGTATCTGTGTATGGTATTCTGAGGTCGAGAGGCTACGGCCTACCCCAATGCCAAATCAAAGTCCTTCAAAAGAAGGCATCGTGCTTACCCCAAATGAAAAATGGGAAAAAAAGCACGTTAAACGAAGAAGAAGAAGAAGTAAATTTGACATTAGTAACTTAATGTATGTGAAAATAAAAAATGTCACACTCTGTGTGACCAAAAATCACTGATGGCTACGTGTTTCAAGCGCACCAATCTGCTACCGTGGTGGAGGTGGGTTGATATTGATTCCAAGTACAGTACAACAAGTAAAAAATGTGACAAAGTTTCTTTGGCGCAAGCGAATTTTCTGTACATCGTATAATCAAGGCCACCGAAAATAAATCTGTCTTTCAATGGTCTCGGTATAATGCTGTATGAGCCGTGGCCCATAGCACTTTAACCACAGCCTGGTGGTAGCCTAGCCTATATTGTTGCCAGATGCACGATTTTGGCTAACTTGAACCTTAAATAATGTCAAAACTACTGAGGAGGCTACAGGGCTGCAATTTGGTATTTGATGATTGGAGGGTGGATGAGCAACATACCAATTTGCAGCCCTCTAGCCTCAGTTGTTTTTAAGATCTGAGGGCGGACAGAAAAAAGTGCGGACGGACAGAAAAAGCCGTGACAACAGTGTCCTTTTACAGAAAACTAAAACCTGAATTCGGCCGACATACGTACGACACAGTTGGTGTCAACTTACACCTCTCTTGATAGCTGAATGGTTACTGTTGCTGCAAAGCTGTCGCTTCCTGACCATTCAGGAATTCGAGTCTCCCTGGTGACGAATCGCTTATCATTTATAAATATCCCTTCGGTGCATTTTCTAGAGGTTGAATGAATTTGATATCAACGACATTTGCGGCTTAATGGTTGTGAATATAAAAAATGTCACGGTGCATGGGACAAATATGTATACATTTATTATTATTATTATTATTATTATTATTATTATTATTATTATTATTATTATTATTATTATTATTACCCCATCCCCCAAAATCTAAAGAAAACTGCTTCATGTTTCCCATACCCGAATACCTAACAATTCTGAACTGAATTGAATATAGAATTTAGGCCAAAGGCCAAGCACTGGGACCTATGAGGTCATTCAGTGCTGAATTGGAAATTGACAGTTACAGGTTTGAGAGGTGTAACAGGAGGAAACCCTCGCAGTTGCACTATGAATCAGTTGTTAGGAGAGGGTGAAAAGTATGATGGAAGAAAGAGAATATGAAAGGAGGTACAGTAAAGGAATGAAAGGGGTTGCAGCAAGGGGCCGAAGACACGCTGCAAAGAACCTCAAGTCATGCCTATATACATTGCACTGCATGAGGTACACTGACAGCATTAGACCCTCTACAGGGTCTAAATTTTGGGAGCATATATATATATATATATATATATATATATATATATATATATATATATATATATATATATATATATATATATATATATATATATATATATATATATATATATATATATATATATATATATATAGTTTATATTTCTTACAAACCCAAAATATGTACAATGAAGAATTTGATCAACCTGTACTTCACAATGACCCATACGTTCCTCGTTGGACGAGTCGGTAGAGTTCTCTGCCAGGCCCGAGTTCGAGTCTCCCTCCGGCCAGTGAAGAATTAGAGGAATTTATTTCTGGTGGTAGAAATTCATTTCTCGGTATAATGTGGTTCGGATTCCACAATAAGCTGTAGGTCCCGTCGCTGGTTAACCTATTGGTTCTTAGCCACGAAAATAAGTCTAATCGTTCGGGCCGGCCCTAGGAGAGCTGCTAATCGGCTCAGTGGTCTGGTTAAACTAAGGTATACTTAACAATGAACCAAACTATGCTGCCTTTAATACATACCTTCCGACGATGGAGACGGCGTCTAATGGCCCGATATTAACGAATTCTTGTGCTTACGATTTGATGAAGCACTTCAAGTTCATTAATACACTTGCGATTCCACACACCCGCGACCGCGCACCTGGAAAATACCTTCCCATTAGTTTCTCCTATATAGTAAAACTAGACGGTGCTACTCTGGCTTGTTATCTACGCTTCAACTATTCCGAGGTGCTAGTACTAAGCATGGTGGAAGCTCCTTGAGATGCCGCGTTTAGTACTAGATATCGTTCATTAATATAATTTGTCGACCACACAATATAGAATGGGTGTATATAACACTTTGATCCACGAGGGGCTAGTACTAAACACGGCGTCCCAAGGAGATTCCGCCATGTTTAGTACTAGCACCTCAGAGTAGGTGACGCGTATATAAGATGCCATAGTAGCACCAACTACACTGTGCAAATACCTTTATTGTACACAGATCCAAATAACAAGAAATAACATTACTCATCTTAATAAGAAAACACCTGCAAGGAAGAACAATGAGTTGTAATATACAAAATTAAACTTACAGAAAACTTCGGAGCAAAAGGATACAATTCTTCTCTTGGGGGGCGGGGGGACATGGATATCTTCTAAGAGCAAAATCTTACGTAGTAAGAAAGGGTTTTACTCTTCTAGACCAAAAATAACTCGCATAAAGCTAGAAGCTGATAAAAAAAATATATCACGGCAACTACTTCTATTCCTGCATACGTAAAAAGTTTGTCACATCAAAATCAGTAACTATTATGGTCAAAGTTATGCTCTAAGGAACTCTTCTGTTACTCTAATCGGCACAAAGTTAATTTAACCCTCATGAACTTCATAGTTTTTCGTGAAAAAAAAAACTATTGTTCCTCCACTGACCTTTGAACTGAATTGAATATAGAATTTAGGCCAAAGGACAAGAACTGGGACCAATAAGGTCATTCGGCGCTGAAACGGAAACTGACAGCAAAAGTTTGGAAGGTGTAACAGGCGGAAAACCTCAAAGTTGCAGTATGAATCAGTTGTTAGAGAGGGTGAAAAGTGAGATGGAAGAGAGAATATGAACGGAGGTACAGTGAAAGGAACGAAAGGGGTTGCAGGTAGGGACCGAAGGCACGCTGCAAAGAACCTTAAGTAATGCATACAGTACACCGCATGAGGTGCACTGACGGCATTACCCCTCTACGGAGCACTGACCGTTGAACTGAAATTATAAGTGATAATTAGCCAGCTATGGGGAGGAAAATACGCTAAGGGAAAGCTCGTCCCAGGATACTGGACCGGCATTGCTTACTGGCATAAACGAGACAATAAAATCATTTATAAATGACAAGAAATGGAACAGTACACCACCACTGAGTTGGTTGCGAATGCTTCACAAAATATCGCTCCTGCTTCTAACGTGACGAAACCCTCGAAAACTTAAAACTTCTGGTTACAATTACTGACGGACGGACACACACACATATATGTGTGTGTGTGTGTAAAGTTTAAACATTAACATTGCTGTCCACCACATAACCCTTGCCAGAATCCAAGAACCACTAGGACTATGAAAATGAAAATCGTCAGAGACAGAAATAATCTACTTATTTTCTGATAAATGGCACTCCCGTTCGCGTACTCATTAATAAAGAACATCTGTTATTCTTGCCATCTCTCTCTCTCTCTCTCTCTCTCTCTCTCTCTCTCTCTCTCTCAACCGAGTTGCAATAATCAGCTCACAACCAGGTATAAATAATAGAATATAGAATTTAGGCCACAGGCCAAGCGCTGGGACCTATGAAGTCATTCAGCGTCGAAACGGAAACAGAGTGGTAACGTTTGAAAGTTGTAACTGGAGGAAAAACTGGCAGTTGCACTATAAATCGATACGAGAGGGTGGATACCAAGATGGAACAAACAGAATTAAAATGGAGGTACAATAAAAGGAGTGAAAGAGGATGCTGCTAGGGCCGAAGGGACGCTGCAAAGAACCTTAAGTCATAACTACAGTGCATCACGCGTGAGGCGCACTGACGACACTAACCCCCTACGGAAAACAAGGTATATAACTCACTGCTCAGATCAACCGAGGTTTGTTGGTTTTTACGGAAAAGTGGTCATATCTTGTCCTTTCACGTCCTGTGAAGGAACATGAGTCTATTAGGGTGGCAGGTGAGCCCATAATAACCATTAAAATTTCATCATAATTATGATATTCTGTAATGTCATCTCATATATACTGTGTTTAAACCAGTCTTAATGGTAAAACTACTTTAAAGACTGAATGCTAACTGATATATAGAAATGAGATTTCAACTATGTAAAGATATTCCATCACCGATTTAATAACGCTACTGTACAATAATAAACTGGTTATCTAATGGAAGACCCATTACCATAATGGGTCTAAGTAAAATGAACGGCTAGAAATGGCATTTTAACGCATTTTTTTTAAACACTAATAGTGTTGGACGTGAAGTATTGTAAGGAGGCAAATATTTGACATACAGTTTCACCATGAGAACATAACCTTATCCATAAAAAAGTATTATGACGAATTATGTGACCTCACTTCAGTCTCATATGAGAGAGAGAGAGAGAGAGAGAGAGAGAGAGAGAGAGAGAGAGAGAGAGAGAGAGAGCTAAGGTAACGACGACTCGGCCTCTTGAATTACCGAAACACCTTATTGTTGTGAAAGGTGACACCACCAACCCAAGAGGTCTTTAAACGTACCAAGTGTTCTGTTAAAGCCGTTAACCGAGAAGTACAATTTAGGGGATAATCGCTGTTACATAAAGAAACATGGTGAATGTGAAGATGAGCATAACATAAAAACGATAACTTAAAGGTTACTGAATCTAGGAACATATATAAATAATGCTCAATTTCATAAGTGTATCAAGATCCACAAGTCCCGTTACCTTTCGTATACATACTGGAAGTGCTAGTATAACACAGGATCCACTTACACACACACACACACACACACACACACACACACATATATATATATATATATATATATATATATATATATATATATAATATATATAATGAAACCTAGTGACTAGTGATCATATAGGTCTAGTTAGCTTCCCATTTAAGTCACAACTAGGTTGGATAAGCAACGCCTCAAAAACGGTTATTGAAACCACGACGGGATTACCTTTTAAAGCCACCCCCTGCGTGTTTGCGTGCATCCCGAAGTACCAGACGAATATTAACTCCATGCCCATATTCCTACATAAATGGGAGTTATGAGCTGGGAGTTATGCGCTGACAATGGGCATGGTAAGGACTAACCCAACATCCGTACTGGTACACGCTCCGAGATCAAGAGTAAAATGATTACCTTCTTAATCTAAAAAAAAAAATACATTACATTCATTAAATGGTTACAGACATTTGAGGCCTTCAAAACAGAATAGGAGTTTAATTTTAAAAAAGTAAAGATACTATGTGCCCCTGTTGACTGCAAGCCAAACGAAAGTTCTGCTCCCAGTGGAACATCTACGGTGGAAAGGCTGGAGTTGTAATGTAACAATATCGTCCAGGAGATGGCTCCTTACATCAGCTCTATGCCAAGGTCTATAAACCTTGCTCCGTGGGTAAAAAAAAAAAAAACTTCTACGAAACAAAGTATCATCGTAGAAAATGATTCCACCACTTCCTGGCCTGTTCTATATGGCTGGATTAAGCTACGGTTGTCATGTGGGCGTTACCCACACCCTTCTTTTCAGGTTCATCCGCAATACGGCAAATGATGCGTCACATAAAACAAAAACTATTCATTAAGATTAAGGCAACAGTCAGTTGACAACACTGCTAATGTAACACTATGCATAAGACTCGAGCATAGAATTTAGGCCAAAGGCCAAGCTCTGGGATCTATGAGGTCATTCAGCGCTGAAACTGAAATTGACAGTAAAAAAGGTTTGATAGGTGTAACAGGAGGAAAGCCTCGCAGTTGCACTATGAATCAATTGTCAGGAGAGAGTGGAAAGTCATTTGGAAGAGATAATCTGAATGGCGTTACAGCAAAATGAATGAAAGGGGTTGCAGCTATCGAAGGGACGCTGCAGAGAACCTCCTGTAAGTAATGCATACTGTGCACCGCATGAGGAGCACTGACGGCAATACCCCCCTACGGAGGGGGTTGCAGTAAGTGAAACCCCTTTTGCTTTATTTTAATACATATAGGTAAGACAAGTCTTAAATATGCAGATGAGCTGAGTTTTAGCAAATCTTTATAGCATTCCATCAAATCCAGTCTGAACACTATATTATTGTGACTTGTCTTATCTGTATTTTAAAATAATCCTGATATTAATGGCTACTCGCAGAGGCGACTCTGGAAGCTTTTAAAAGCCTTTAAAAATATATCAGTAAAAGACATGACACTCAAAAAAGCAAACCCAGTGCGACTAGGCCTAGGCCTAGTGACACTGGGTCTAACCTCGTCACACACCCAAGTAATATAACATGCCTATTTAAAATAGTATTCTTAGCATTTATATAATACTGGCAGTGCCTTCAGTACCCCTGTAACACTGTTGAGGCGAACACAATATCGTAATACAGATTTGAACAAAACTTTTTAGAAATGTCAGCCATGGCACAGGAAAGCAACCTTGCGGCATTCCCAACCTAATTAGAAGAGCTTAAATATAAATCAGAAGTCTCGCAAACACTCACAGATTATCTAGAGAGACTCTTAATCAAAAGTCGAATGAACACGTATAGCATACGTAGCGCAATAATACGGTATCCACGAAAAAAACGCTCACTAAATAATAGACTGATCGAGCAGACGTCTGGCCCGTATGACGCCACTATCTCGAATGATCGTTTGTTGTACTATGAATTACAACGTCGGGAGTTGTGGAACTCATTTTGAAGGGTCCTGTTCATACTATTTCCATATTGGAAAATGCTTATTATATCTCCGATTCATATTATGTGATTACATATTAGAATATCCATGAGTATCAAAGATTTTTTCTTTTTGTATTTCTTTGATTAGTTACGAATTCTCTACACAGCCTGGGGTTTGTCATCTCAGTGGAAGAGGGACCCATGTAACAACGGCTTTGATTCGTAGTATGAGGTTATATATACAGTATATATATTAGCAAATCCACGAGTAAGAAAGCTTGTTTTATCATTTCTTTCATTAGTTATGAATTCTTTACACCGCCTGAAGTTTGTGATTTCAGGGAAAGAGGGACCCACGTAACAACGGCTGAGGTTAACACTTAGACCGCCCATTATGAGAATGTAGGCTAATGTTCATATAGCTTTCTTTGAGCTATTCATATTTGCATGTTTATGTGGATTTACTAATTGCAAGTGTCCATTCATTAAATGCAAGTACTCGAACAGGCACATTTACACGCTCTAACTCATACGTATGTGTACATATATATACACAAACATACATGTTTTGTGTTTGCAGGCATATGGCTATATGGTGTATGTAGGTATCCGTATGTATTTGAATGTTAATGTCTGTACGATGTAGGCCTATGTATATACACTATGTATGTTTAATTTCATATACATATACGCGTTAAGGTGTATATTTGCACGTGCGTGTATGTGTTTTATACACTGTATATGCTAAGATATACATAGGTACATAATATCCATGTTTATATGGTGTACATACGATAATGTGTATTCATATGATTATGAGGATAGGCGCTTACACTCGTGTATGCCTACATTATGTATTTATGAACTTATATATGTATTAACATTCCTGTCTGCATGTATGCATGTATGGAACTGAATGGAATATGAAATTTAGGTTGGAGCTAGGCCGAAGGAGACGCTGCAAGGAACCTTAAGTAATGTCTACAGTGCACCGCATAAGGTGCACTGACGGCACTAACCCTCTAAGGGGTGTATGCATGTATCATGCATATTTCAATATATAAACAAGTGTGTACACCCACTGATATAAATATAAGACAGTATAAGTATGTGTAAATGAGTATATTGTGTAAGGGGATGCATGTGTATATGCAAGTATTTATTTGTATATGTATACATAGTGGTATCAGTGTGCTTTATGATGTATTTAGGTATGTATACCTAGAGTATGATTAATTCTATGTATATATTTATGCAAATATGTATGTATATCATATATAACTATATAATTTTTTCACGTTAGGCCTAACAGATCGTGGCTCCCTACAACACAACTTCAGCTGCTGAATAATGGATGAACCGACTGGTGCAGAAAACTCACACAACATTAGCTGCCTCACACACCGAAGGAGGCTCATCAGCAGGTCATCGAATCCCTCTTATAATTTTTGCACCATTCCCTTCTATCTTGACGCAACCTTGTGCTTTCTTGATATAAAGGCACTTCCTTTCCAATACTTTTTTCAAGCCGTGTATCCACACCTTTCTCTTTCTAACCCTTTCCTCCCAACTCTTCCTAATTGCAAGCTCATTTTAACAGCTCATTGTCTTCCATTCTTTCCACATGACCAGACAACCTTACGACATCCTCATCCATTCTTGAAACGATGCTAACCTTTTTACTTCTTCCATGTATCTTCATATTTCTCATCCTTTCGCTTCTTTTTACGCTATGTATACTACACAAACAATTCATCACAACTCTTTCAAACTTATTTGCATTCGAATGCATTCATCATACACACTTCACTTCCATAACGGAGAATTGGATCACCAGTCCTTTGCTATGAATATTCCTACCTTGGCTTCCGTAGCCTCTCCAATTCTTCCCAGTCTTCTGAACATTTCAGGCTACCTAACACCCTTTCTTCCTTTATTTTCTGACTCGCATCTTCTCTCATCCTTTTTTTACTCCAAAACACATAAACGAATCATCCATTTTCATTCTTCCACCATTTCCAGGGATACAAACTATTCCACCTTCCTGGTTTTCATTTGAACAAACATTTTAAAATGACTTTCTTCACTCTGGTTGTAGGAATGGAATGGAATGTAGAGTTTAGGCCAAAGGCCAAGCACTGGGACCTATGAGGTCATTCAGCGCTGGAAAGGAAAATGAAAGTAGGTAGGTCTGAAAGGTGTATCAGGGGGAAAACCTCAAAGCAGTTGCATTGTGAAATAATTGTTAGGAGAGGGTGGATAGCAAGTTGGAAAAGAGAATATGAATGGAGGCACAGTAAAAGGAATGAAACTGATTGTAGCTAGGGGCCGAAGGGACGCTGCAAAGAACCTTTAGTAATGCCTACGGTGCACCCCGTGAGGTGCACTGAAGGCACTACCTCCTTACGGGCCACTCTGGTTGTGATTCTATCAACAGTCGACTAACTACCAATCACTGCTTGGGTCATCAGAGGCACAATGAGATTTAGCAGAACATGCCTAAATTGTTACGGCCCTCTTGACGATCGAACCCGGGACCTTCACCGGTGAGACCAGCGTCCTGACATTAGGTCATGTATAAAACAAAGGTTATCATTCTTAAGTATTTTATACCTTGGCGAAAATCTCGTATGATCACATATGTCATTAATTATGAAAGTCTTAAATTTACCAGAAAAAAACTGGTGTACAGTAATTGTTATTTTTTGCATATAGAATATTATTATTATTATTATTATTATTATTATTATTATTATTATTATTATTATTATTATTATTATTATTCAGAAGATGAACCCTATTCACTTGGAGCAAGTCCACCAAAGGGGCCACTGACTTGAAATTCAAGCTTAAAGAATATGGTGTATTATTATTATTATTATTATTATTATTATTATTATTATTATTATTATTATTATTCAGAAGATGAACCCCATTCATATGGAACAAGCCCACCAAAGGGGCCACTGACTTGAAATTGAAGCTTCCAAAGAATATCAAGGTGTTCATTAGTAAGATGAACTAAAGGGAAATACACAAAGACGAGATCCCACTCATTAAAAAGAAAAAAAATAAATTAATAACCCATCCTTTCGTAATGATTTAGGTATTCCTTTACAATTATACGCGAGTTTCGTCTCGTCGTCACCTGAAAAGTATAAAGATCTCCTTACTTATCTAAGCAGTATATAAAAGAGATTGGATACAAATGGAGGGAGATAAGAATTCTCATTTTAGATAAATCAAACAGACTCCGAGTTGCCGTCTCCGCTGAAGGGTCTCCGCGAGGCGTCGTCTTTTTGCGTTTCACTTCTTCCTGAATATTTTACGTTTTCTATCTATCTGTCCGTCTATTGCTCCGTAGGGGGATGGTACCGTCAGTGGGCCTCATGCTTTGCACTGTAGGCATTACTTGAGGTTCTTTGCAATCGTCTCTTCTGAAGGCGCCTAGCTGCAACCCCGTTCATTCCTTTTACTGTACATCCGTTCATATTCTCTTTCTTCCATCTTGCTTTCCTCAACCTTCTCCTAACAATTGTTTCATAGTGCAACTGCGAGGTTTTCCTCCTGTTATACCTTTCAAACCTTTTTTTACTGTCAATTTCCGTTTCAGCGTTGAATGACCTCATAGACCCCAGCTTTTGGCCTTTGGCCGAAATTCTATATCCCATTCCTATCCGTCTATCGCCCACTGGAGTTGGGACTCCATTGAATTAATATAACATTATTAAGGGTCTTTGTGATTAATTATCATCATCATCCTGGTTAAATTCTCTTTACAATTGTATTTATTTGAACTAATGTAAAAGTTTATTATATTCGGTACAATATCCATATGACACTGCCTTCCCAGTTCTCATATTTCCTAGAAGGATTGGATGAGAGAGTTTAGGCCAAAGGCCAAGCACTGGGACCTAAGAGGTCATTCAGCGCTGAAAGGGAAATTGAGAGTAAAGGAGGTTTGAAAGGTGTAACAGGAGGAAAACCTCAAAGCAGTTGCACTATGAAATAATTGTTAGGAGAGGGTGGATAGCAAGATGGAAGAAAGATAATATGGATGGAGGTACAGTAAAGGGAATAAAAGGGGTTGCAGTTAGGGGCTGAAGGGGCGCTGCAAAAAACCTTTAGTAATGCTTGCAGTGCACCCCGTCAGGTGTGCTGACGGCTTATATTTACAATATTATTGAACTTGATCTAGCTCTTCGTTGGGTGAGTCGGTAGAGCTGCGGACTGTCACTCGATGGGCCGGAGTTCAGTTCCCCGGCCGGCTGATGAAGAGTTAGAGGAATTTATTTCTGGTGATAGAAATTCATTTCTCGCTATAATGTGGTTCGGATTCCGCAATAAGCTGTAGGTCCCGTTGCTAAGTAACCAGTTGGTTCTTAGCCACGTAAAATAAGTCTAATCCTTCTGGCCAGCCCCCTCTAGGAGAGCTGTTAATCAGCTCAGTGGTCTGGTTAAACTAAGGTATACTTTTTTTTGAGCTTGATCTTCTTAACCTCAGAGACAGGAAAATACTCGTCCTCCAAGGTTACTGGGTGTTATGTAGGCTTTTATCTAAGCTTCATCAATTTTTGAAGTTTTAAATTCACCCAAAAACAAGTAAAAATGCGCCGAAGTTTCTTCGGCGCAATCGAGTTTTCTGTACAGCCACTACAGCGTATGATCAAGGCCACCGAAAACAGATCTATCTTTCGATGGTCTCGGTATAATGCTGTATGAGTCGCGGCCCATGAAACTTTAACCATGGCTTGGTGGTGGCCTATCCTATATCGTTGCCAGAAGCACGATTATGGCTAACTTTAACCTTAAATAAAATAAAAACTACTGAGGCTAGAGGGCTGCAATTTGGTAAGTTTGATGATTGGAGGGTGGATGATCAACATACCAATTTGCAGCCCTCTAGCCTCAGTACTTTTTAAGATCAGAGGGCGGGCAGAAAAAAGTGTGGACGGACAAACAAAGCCGGCACAATAGTTTTCTTTTCACTATATTAAGTCTTTTATGATATTCCTTGTCTGTTATTTCCCTCTATTTTGATTCATTGTTTTATGCCCCATTTCGAAGATTTTTTAACATTTTACTTAAATTTTTACTTATTTACTCTTTTGTTAATTTATATGTTTTTCGAACAACTTTTTATATTTCCCATCATCTTCTGTTACTTCTTTCAAATGAACACATTAACATTCTTCGGAAGCTTCTGGAATTTCAAGTCAGTGGCCCCTTTGGTGGGCTTGTTCCATAGGAATAGGTTTCATCTTCTGAATAATAATAATTCTGGAATTTTAAGTCAGTGGCCCCCTTTGGTGGGCTTGTTCCATACGAATAAGGTTCATCTTCTGAATAATAATAATAATAATAATAATAATAATAATAATAATAATAATAATAATAGAGTTACACTGCAAATGCTGTTCATGTACCACAGACAGTTTTATCGTAAATGTAGCCAGGAACAGAAAAAAATTGCTGTGAGATTCAGTACAACAGAGCAGTAAAAGAACGCGATACCTGAAAAACGAACCTGGTGATTTATTATCGGCCAGGTAAGATAGCATCCCTGGTAACGACGGCTGTAAAACGCCTTGATGGAAGAAGACCCAAGATGACACTGGAGACTGACGGATCCACTGCGAGAGAAGGCGACGCACACTCCTCCAGGACAAGTACTGTACTGTACACCTCGTGCGGTTCTTTGCTGCGTCTCTTCGGCCCCTAGCTGCAACCCCTTTCGTTCCTTTTACTGTACCTCCGTCCACATTCTCTTTCTTCCATCTTACTTTCTTCAACCTTCTCCTAACAATTGATTCATAGTGTAACTGCTTTGAGGTTTTCCTCCCGTTACACCTTTCAGACCTTTTACTGTCAATTTCTCTACCAGCACTGAATGATCTCATAGGCTCCGGCGCTTGGCCTTTGGCCTAAAATCAATATTCCATTCCATTCCATTCATTCAAGATCACAATGTGTAATCTTGGATAATTTATTCTAAAAGTTGTAATCTGTTATTTATGGTGACGACGTTTCATGCTTTACTGTTAATGAACGAATTCAAAATAATTTAGCAATATTTGTTCAATATACCAAGAGATAGTTGATAACTAAAAAATTCTAAATAAGTTATTAAAAGCCATATTTTACTGAAGGCTCAACATCTAAAGTCAAAACAATTTTATTATTATTATTATATTATTATTATTATTATTATTATTATTATTATTATTATTATTATTATTATTATTATTCAGAAGATGAAATCTATTCATATGGAACAAGCCCACAAAGGGGCCACTGATTTGAAATTTTTATTATAGTGTTCTTAGGAAGTACTTACAGAAAGAAGAGATCTCACTTATTAAAAAGAAAAAAATAAATGAATAAATTACCAAATAGAGAAAAATGTATTAAAATAAAAGGAGAATAGTTTTAGGGGAGTAATGCATTGCATCTTCGCCCTTCTTGTACAATCTCTCTCTCAAGAAAATACGAAAATCTTGAGATAATCTCAAGCGCACTTTGATGTGTTTCGCTTAGCATGACAGTATTAACCTGACCTCTTGTCACTTAACTGTTAAGACCAGGCCATCTCTCTCTCATCTCTATTTCCAGTGCATCTGTATTTTGCATTAATAGAGAGTTCACGTGGTGCACTGTAGGCATTACTTAAAGTCTCGTCCCTTCGGCCTCTCAACCTCTTTCCTTTTACTGTACTCCGTTCATATTCTCTTTCTTCTCTGACTTTCCATCCTCTCTAGCAATTGATTCCAACTGCTTTTTTTTCCTCCTCTTACACCTCAAACCTTCTTTTCCCTGAGTGACCTCATAGGTCCCTCCCTCTCCTAAATTCTTTATCTATTCATATTTTATTAATCACATATCTTTTAAACTATTTGTAACTCTTTCTCAATAAAGCTGATGTTGTTGTTATAAACTGTATTCTCTCAAAACAAAGGATTTCTTTATCTCTCTTCCCCCATCCCCCCCTCTTTCTCTCTCTCTCTCTCCCTCTGTTTCTCCTCCCTCCTCTTTCTTCTCTCCCTCTCTCTCTCTCTCTCTCCCTGCCCCTCCGTCGCGGAGGAGGAGGAGGAGGAGGAGGAGGAGGGAGAGGGCAGCATTTGCCCAGATCCTTGCAGAGGAATTTCGAGGAGGCACTAAAGCCAGATATTAGAGTAGTTAGAGATAGGGTATCTTAAGTAGAGGCGAGTAAGTGCCTAACCCTTGTAAACACTACACCGATTTTAATATTATCTCTCTATCGACCTATCCGCCTGTCCTATCGACCAGTCGAGCCTTCTTTCCGCAAAGCCACGGCGACGGTGATGATGATGATGATGATGAAGATGATGATGATGATAATGAGGTTCGCAAATGGACTCATCACATCGTAATTGAATTGGCATTCTTGCGAGAATGACGTCATAGATTAGCGGATATACTTTGTCATGGAGTAGAATATAGCAAGTTAGGCCAAAGGCCTAGCGCTGGGAGCTGTGAGGTCATTCATCGCTGAAAGGGAAATTGACATTGAGAAGGTTTGAAAGGTGTAACAGGAGGAAAACCTCGCAGTTGCACTATGAAACAATTATTAGAGAGGGTGGAAAGTTAGATGGAAGAAAGAGAATATGAACGGAGGTACAGTAATATGAATAAAAGAGGTTGCAGCTAGGGGGCCGAAGGGACGCTGCAAAGACCCTTAAGTAATGCCTACAGTGCACCATGAGGTGCAATGACCAGTACTCCTACGGGGATATTCTGTTACAGGATTCGATATCAAAAAAAGGTCATTTGCCTCTTATCGGGGCCTCATTTTATATCACGTCTCTTTGTTGTTTATTTTGTCATCAGTCCTGTACCATGAATTATGACATTGTCACATCAAAGATGTGGTTATGTGATCATGACATAAAATATCAAGAAATATGTGATGCTTTGACATCTCACCATCGTCTGCAGCAGAACGCTTTTTCACATCTCTGAGAAATCTGCAGGAAAGTCATTAAAGATGAAAATGTTCTAAAACCAAGGCATTAAGAAGCAAATGCTTATGTTGTGTACTTGTAAGTGGAAGAGAAAAAAGAATAAATAACAAAATGACAATAAATTAATTACTATTGAAAGAAAGAAAGTGAAAGGAGTGAAGATGAATTGTTGGTGTAGTATTTGTGGCACAAAAAGAACAGAAAGGGCGAGGTTAAATATACCTTAGTTTAACCAGACCACTGAAGAGCTGATTAACAGCTCTCCTAGGGCTGGCCCGAAGGATTAGACTTATTTTACGTGTCTAAGAACCAGTTGGTTACCTAGCAACGGGACCTACAGCTTACTGTGGAATCCGAACCACATTATAGCGAGAAATGAATTTCTATCCCCAGAAATAAATTCCTCTAACTCTTCATCAGCCGGCCGCGGGAATTGAACTCCGGCCCATCGAGTGACAGTCTGAAGCTCAACCGACTCAGCCAACGAAGGGCTACCGAAAGGGCGAGAAAGGTGGAGAAATGGTATTGGAACTTCGACAGTTTAAGAGAAGATGCGATACATTTTAATGCATTTTTATCTATTTATTAATTTATCAATTCATTTTTTTCTTTTCAGTAAGTGAGATCTCTTCTTTCTGTATTTCCCTTGACCTTCTTTGACTTACTAATTAACACCTTATTCTTTGAAAGCTTGAATTTCAAGTCAATGACCCCCTATGGTGGGCTTGTTCCTAATAAATAGAGTTAATCTTCTGAATAATAATAATAATAATAATAATAATAATAATAATAATAATAATAATAATAATAATAATATTGAGTGTTAAAGGTTTAGCAAAGGTGAAAGGATGGATCAGAGCATTTTGAGATGGTCTGGTCATGTGGGAACAATGGGTGATGATAGGTAGGTGAAAAGAGTACTCAATTCGGAAGTGTTGGGAGGAGGGAGGAGAGGAAGACGTTGAAAGGGATGGATAGATGGATTGAAAGAGGGACTGGAAAGGAGATAGGAAGTGTGTGTGAAAGACAGAGGTAAGTGGCGCAGCAGATGGACTGGTGTTAAACTTGCTGCTGGTGAGACTCCTGTGTGAGCATATGAAAAACGACCAGACCAGTCTGTGGAAGTCTTCTGCACGGGGGTTCATCTATATATATATATATATATATATATATATATATATATATATATATATATATATATATATACATCAAGGTAAATTGGTAAATTCATTGATGAAGTATATTTTGTTTTAACACGGCAGATTTGATACCGTTACCAAATTGATCTAGTACCAGACTAAGATTGTCTTTTCATTTAAGAGAAAATATTTCTTTTATCAACTGTTCCATTCGTCATCACCGGTGTAATAATTCATGCGGCGCCATAGCGATGGTGCCGGGAAAATATCGACATATGTTGCTTGTAATTAGTCAAAAAACTTTCAAATTTTAAAAATTTTTCTAAAGGTCGTAACATTCGGGTTATTTTATTATTTTTATTACTGTTAAAAAAACAATTAAAAATTGCGCCGAACTTTCTTCGGCACAAGCGAGTTTTCTGTACAGCGTATAATGCTGTATGAAACTCTCAGCCATTGCCCATTAAAACTCTTAGCCGTTGCCTATGTTCTTGGTACCTACAGCGGTGCCAGACGCACGATTATGGCTAACTTTAACCTTAAATAAAATCAAAACTACTGAGGCTAAAGGGCTGCAATTTGGTGTGTTTGATGATTGGAGGGTGGATGATCAGCATATCAATTTGCAGCCCTCTAGCCTCAGTAGTTTTTTAAGTTCTGAGGGCGGACAGAAAAAGTGCGGAGGGACAGACAAAGCCGGCACAATAGTTTTCTTTTACAGAAAACCAAAAAGATGAAATGGAAGAAAGAGAATGGTTATGTGGTCTTGTATTGAAAGATTTGACTTACAAAACGCGAGGGTCGATCAATCTTACTGACAGGTTTTTTTCTGCACACAGAGCACGTTTAACCATAGTTACATACTGTGCACTGCACAGACACGCACACACGTATATACACTAGTATATATATACTGCATATATATGAAGATAAAAATGTTAAAGTTAGACTCCTCAGTGCAGAGTAAGTCATTTACCACTTTTGTGTGCTAACAAATCATCATATCTACTAAAAAGCCTAGTGGAATGGTAAACGACATATTATTATACTACTATTGACCTCCGTGTTCACACGTGTGAGCTATCAGCGTGCGAGATGACCAGGAGTAACCGTAACCGTTCTCAGCACCCTGGTGATGCACGTGTGTGATAATTTGCACGAAGTCCACGACAGAGTACATTATGTGTCGTAGACCCTGAATACGCATGGTGGCCATCAGGTTATGTGTATAACCACATATTTTCAATGGAAATGCAAAGGCTGGTCTACTCTTCGACCGGAGATATCAGTGAAAAAGCAAGGGAAGATAGAATGGTGTGTCATAGACCTACCATTTTAAATGCGAAAAAACAGATTCTGGAGAAGAATTCCAAAGCTTGACATAACCACATGTTTTCAATGGAAATGCAAAGGCTGGTCTACTCTCAGACCGAAAATATATGTAAAAAAAAACTTGGGAAGACAGAATGATGTATCATAGGCCTAGCATTTTAAAGTCTGCAAGATTATGCAAATTATAAAAGAGACAGAGGTTGGATGAAGTCCCAAAGCTTGGCAGTAAAGAGATAGAAACTGTCACTGCATTTTATTACTCGGGTATCAAAGACTTTCACAGAGCACTAAATGCAGGAGGGGAAGTACTGGTGGGTGACACCTATGCTACCTGATAGGAGGAAATTTACACACACACACACAATATATATATATATATATACATATATATATATATATATATATATATATATATATATATATATATATATATATAATGAATATGCTCATTCTTACATTTTTGAGGCTTGAGTGTGTAGCCTCGCGCCCTTTTACTAGTAGTCCCAGGCAGGCACACGTCCTCATCTATAGGCTAGATGCACTGAAGATCAGTAAACCGTGAGATTCACAGACCTAGCAAACGTGAGACGTGAAACCGTTATTCCGTAACGAGTAAGCTATAAAGAAAGGTACAGCTGAATTTAAGCTTACGAACCCATTTCGTTTCATGCACTCCGTAACTTAGTTTTCGCAACTTTGTTCGCATCATATAAAGTCCGCCATAGAGCTGTAGGCTACAGTTCATCTTGCGCATAATATCATAAGCGCTGCATTGCGATGTCCACAACGCTGGAACTTTCTGCCAATGCCAAAATATACACAGAGGTTCTCTCTTGAATTCCTCGTAACCGAAGGCCCTTTGCCCTTTCTCTCATCTGCCATAATGTATAAATGCTGGAATGTGCTCTCAGAGTTCCTTAGATATACCTATAGACCTACGGTGTGCCTGCTAGACCTCTGTAGGTGTTGTATTGCTGACATCATAACACAATCTTTTATATGAACCATCTGAACTGTACGTTTCATTGCCTACCTACTGTTGTTGGTATGAAGGCCTAACTCGATGATTTTACTATATACGTTGAGTCTATTACATAAATATCCCATAACATCAAGTGCAGAAGTGATTTACATTGTGATAGCACAACTTCACTCCTATACGCTTCTATAAGCCTACATAATGTACCCACATTTAAGAATTTGTTTATTAGTCTAAGTATACGTTTTGAAACATACAATCTGACACTCACGATTTCACGAAACCCATACGTACAACGATGATAAAAAAGTTAAAGGCAGTTAAAATAATTTTTAAAAATCCATTGAAGTAACGACTGCAAATTGACCGCACGACGGCAAATAGAGGTAAGACAATGTCGATTGTAATTTCGATTTTCCTAATCATAAACCATCAAACTAACCGCTTTTCAACAAGTAATGTTTTTTTTTTTAGTAAGACTGGTTATTTGGAACCCTCACCTCCATTCGAGACTCCGTATCGTAAGTTTATTCATATCGTTGCAAGTAAATCAGGCAAATCAAGATTTTTGCGTTGAGAGTTATCAGCAGACAGTAAAGTGTTGTCTGTCCACTTGTTTTGATATTTTCTCGTTTGGAAACTTTCTTTTCTTTTTACGAGAGCTTTATGCCTTGCCTCATTTGAAACACCCAAAATATACGAGTAGTTAAGGAGTCTGATGGAAAATATCAAGCAAACAAGAAACAACTCCCAACAATTCTGGTGAGAGGTGGCAACGCAAGGAGCATGCGTGTGACGTCACGTGGGTGATGCCACCCAGCAGTACCGGGACTTTGGCCGCCCTGTATATTGTAACAGGCCTGGGACAGTCACGAAACCCGGTATTTATCTTTCGTCAAGTATATCAATAATAGAGGAAGTAGATAACTAAAAATACCGCAGAACTATGTTATTTTCAGTTAAGCATTCGAGAACAATAGCTTCGGTTTTCTCTGGTCATCAATTTATCTACAAACGAGATTTACAAAGCATTCGCAAATGACGGAAGAAACACGCCTGAACACTTTTGATATTTAGGTATTCTATAACGATTCCGAATAATACAGGAAAATATATCATCGGTGACTCAAACGAAAACAACCTAATAGTTGCACTTCACAGAACTAAATTTAAATTACGAATGCATAAAAATTGCGCCAAAACGTGTCGTCTCGTCTGCTTGTTGGAGACTTGTCGTTAGTCCGCTGAGGTGCTTCGCCAAGTCCGCTCGTTATCATCCCGGTCTGAGTTTATCTGTTATATGTGATTTTTTTCTCGGTTTCTTCCGTATATACCGTGAGTATTTTCGTAATATAATTGTTAGAAGTAATTATATTAGCTTCTGGATCGTTAAAAATCTGTAATACTGTATAGGCAATTGTTCAGACAACCCGACTGCGCCGCCGGTATGGCGTTAGGCAAGAGACCTATTTTGGAATTTGACAGTTGCTTTTTACATCGTATCGAACGGTAAATTATTTCCAGCGTGCTTATATAATAGTACACCGTAACCCATAGCGACCCGCCCATGGTTTTAAAATTATTAAAAATTAAATGGGTAGAGCTAGACGTTGCCGACAAGCATGTATTCTGAAGCTTAAGGGGTAAGAAACTACGCCATGACACAAAGGAGGCTAAACGCGTGAAGTCGTATAATAATATTTTGTTAGTTTAAACCTGACATGTCACCTTTGTGTGGACGTAACATGACCCCCCGATGATGGCCCTCCACAATAGGAAGTATTTTTTTGTAAGGTTCGATTTGCAGGAAGATTTGGTGCCTTTGGAAGTAATGAGTTCTGGACGCTGAGCGAAGCAAGAGGTAATGAAGAGGTTGAACTCGGTGAGAATAGCTTTTGGGAATGAATGTCAGAAGTTGATGCTGGTACATAATTAATGAAGTTTTCGTAAGTTTTTGATGGTACCACGAGTTCACGGTCTAGACCTTGCTACGAACTACGTATCTTTGAGGAGTCAGAAACGACTAACCTTATTGATGAGTCTTGATGCGGCAATATGAACAAAACATCCGTACTAGGCCACCGCCTAATACTGTACGATATTTACCTAAAAATAATAGAAAGATAAATTGTTGCCGTGTAGAACACGGTGCAACCGCTGATTAGTTTATTATATATAGACTTACACCAATATGATTCATAACTTGAGCATAATACAGCACAGGGATCGTGTTATTGGTATGTTGTAATAAATATTCGCTGGGTATGATATATTGTACTGTGTTACTCGTCAATAGTGTTTATTAATGATCATAATCTCCGTAGGGGGATAGTGCTGTCATTGCACCTCACGCGGTGCACTGTAGGCATTACTTTGGGACCTTTGCAGCGTCCCTTCGGCCCCTAGCTGCAACCCCTTTCATTCTTTTTACTGTACCTCTGTTCACATTCTCTTTCTTCCATCTTGCTTCCCACCCTCTCCCAGCAATTATTTCATAGTACAACTGCGAGGTTTTCCTTCTGTTACACCTTTCAAACCTTTCGACTGTCAGTTTCCGTATCAGCGTTGAATGACCTCATAGGTCCCAGTGCTTGGCCTTGGGCCAAAATTCTATATTCCATTCCATTAATGATCATAACTGGGTAGTTGACTTGCAAAATCATTCTGAGCTAGAATAGCGCCCACAGCCTTCATCACTAAAAATCCAATTACCCTCTGTTCATCAGCTAACATCACTGCGACCACTTTGAACGTAGGTTGGGAGCTAAAGTAGGCTATGAGTGGGATGAAATCAACTTGTCGTACGGTTTGAGGAGATGGCGTGAGGCATTAGCACCCAGTTCTCAGCAAGTCTTTTGGGACGTGTTTGCTATTTTTTCCCGTTGTCTTTTATATTTAGTCATTTGATTCGGTGCTATTTGGCTTGTTATCTACGCGTCACCCTCTCCGAGGTGCTAGCACTACACGGCAGAAGCTCCTTGGGATGCCGTGTTTAGTACTAGCTCCTCGGGGATCAAAGTATTATATACACCCATTTTTATACTGTGTGGTCCATAAAATTATATTAATAAACGATATCTTCGTGCGGCCGTCTCCTTTACATTTACGATACGGTGTTTGGTACTAGCACCACGGAGTAGGTGACGCGTAGATAACAAGCCAAAGTAGCACCGTTGATTCTATGACCTAATAAGTCTGTTTCATTTGAATCTTTGTGTATTTTGAATAATAATAATTATGAGAAATTATAATAGTTGCAAAGTATACCTTAGAATAGTTTATGAATAT
This sequence comes from Macrobrachium rosenbergii, assembly GCF_040412425.1. Taxonomy (NCBI): domain Eukaryota; kingdom Metazoa; phylum Arthropoda; class Malacostraca; order Decapoda; family Palaemonidae; genus Macrobrachium; species Macrobrachium rosenbergii. Next base: position 49,299,208 of record NC_089766.1, read on the forward strand.
TACAGAATATATTAGCTATACGACAAAGAGCTTTCTGTACGCATATTATTCGTTCATCTTTAGATCAAGTTACCAAAGAGGACTTGCTCGGTCAATGCAAATGGTATCTGCACAGGTAACCTAGTTAGGTGAAATTCGTCCATAGGTGTTCATGTAGTGGCTGGTTATACTCCTTTCTGGGCACAGTGAGCACTTTTATTTCTTAATGAGCAGATGTGACATTTAAGGTTTGAACCGGTATGAAATTACCGCTCAGAGGGAGGTAGTGTCGTCAGTACACCTCACGCGGTGCACTGTAGGCATTACATGAGGTCCTTTGCAGCGTCCCTAATTGCAACCCCTTTCATTCTTTTGCTGTACCTCCGTTCATATTACCTTACTTTCAACCCTGTCCCAAGAATTGTTTCATAGTGTGACTGAGGTTTCCCTCCTGTTACACCTTTCAAACCTTTTCACCCTCAATTTGCCTTTCAGCGTTGGATGACCTCACAGGTCCCAGCGCTTGGCCTTTATCCTAGATTTTATATTTCAAGTACAGATGAACATCGTTGGTTCTACTCAGTGGTTGGATGAGTGTATGCAAGTTCCCATGAGCAGGTGGGAGGGGTTGAGTATGACCTTGATCAACTAACCTTGTCCTAACGCCCCCCTCCCCATCCGTAGGGGGATAGTGCCGTCAGTGCACCTCACGTGGTGCACCGTCGGCATTACTTAAGGATCTTTGCAGCGTCCCTTCGGTCACCAGCTACAACCTCTTTCATTCCTTTTACTGTACCTCCTTTCATATTCTCTTTCTACTATCCGACTTTCCACGGTCTCTGATGGTTTTTTATAGTGCAACTGCGAGGTTTTCCTCCTGTTACACCTTTCAGACCTTCTTGCTGTCAACTGACACGAGCTGTCGTGGCGGAATTTTGTGTTGATAAGATTTCTTATAGTACTGTATATGTATTTATATCCAGAATTGTATCAAATAACAAAATGCTATATTTGGTTTTGTATTTGGCCATACGCAGTTAATTCTTCATGTAATTGGTTAACCCCTCAGGGAGCTAGAGCTGTCGATATATCTCAGGTGGTACACTGTAGGCATTTTAAAGGTCGTTTGCAACGTCCTTGTGGCCATTACCTGTATCGTTATTTTAGTCTTTAACTTTACTTCTGCTCCCGCTCTCTTTCTTCCATCGTGCCGTTCAGCCTCTCTAACTATTAATTCTTCCAGTTTCACCTTTGGATCCTTATATTTCATCTCATTAATTGTCTGGACCTCGGTCTTTCTGTCCAGTAACTCACTGAGTCTGAGTGGTTGCAAGGAGTTCAGGTCGTCTCGGCCGTAAGTCATTTAGGCCTTAAGCATGTTTACGTACCAGCCCCTTTGGGATGTACGTAAAACGTAACACAATGACGGTAAATACTATAAACATAATGTCTTATACGTTGTTCTGGATTTTACGGCCTAAATGACTTACGGCCGGAACTACCAGGACCGGTTGAAAGAGCCTCGTTCTTTTCCTAATTTCGTAATTCATTTCTAACTGGTTATCAGTTTATGCTCTTAACAGCCTTGAACTCAAGTTCAAGTGTCCCCCATGTATTACTGATTTTGAGCTGTTTTCACACAAAAGATTAGTTTAATCGCTTTGATAAAGTAAAATGTAAAAGTACGTGTTTTGTTTTTGGTTTCGTGGATGGTAACTCGTATAGACACCTGAAAAGAGTCATGAAACACCAAACGCAAGGCATCATTATTTTTTGTTGGACTGAGGCGAAACACTTGTGACCAAAAATGGATTTTCCGCGTATTGTGACGAGTTAAATATGTGAAGTCAATCGTTAACCGTAAGGGTGTGAATGCTATTCGTTTGTATAGATTTATTTTCTGCCATATTCTTATATAAATATTTTCATATTTTTTTTCAAGCTTATATGATGTTACTGTAAATACCCAATTTAATCCTGATAGCACAGTGTGAGTGACGTAGCTGTGACAGAGCGCTGGCCTCTAATTTGCATGGTCCTAAATTCGATTTCGGCCTAACCCCTCCCCCCGACACAATTAACCCCTTTGTGAAATATTACTAGAATCTGTTGGGCGTCATATGTGCACAATGTGCTGGCTGCCATACTGTGCAATCCCTTTGCAAAATTTACATGTAACCACACAAGGTCTCCGGACAGACTTCGGAATTTAAAAATAATGGATTCGTACAGTTTGAACATTTAATAGGAAAGACTTCAAAATAGTCAATTGTATACCCTTGTTTGTCACTTTTGCCCGTAACTGTTTGTTAGGCTATTTGTAGAACCATGTATTTTAATCCGAGTTCTCCGCGGATGCAGTTGATCGTTATGTAAAAGCTGAAAAAGGTATGATAAACCTATTTCCTGAGAACTTTTAGTTACTCTGCCACTCATCCCATTGTCCGTTGGGGCTAGTGCCATCAGTGCACCTCATGCGGTGCACTGAAGGCATTATTCAAGGTTCTTTTGCAGCGTCCCTTCGGCGAAGAGTTAGCTGGTGATAGAAATTCATTTCTCGCATAATGGCATTATTCCACAGTAAGCTGTTCCCGTTTTAAGTAACCAATTGGTTCTTAGTCCCTAATCTTTCAGGCCCAGCCCTCTCTAGGAGAGCTGTTAATAGCTCAGTGGTCTGGTAAAACTAAGGTATACTTTTTTTCTATTCTTTCATTCCTTTTACTGTGCCTCCCTTCATATTCTCTTCCATCTTACTCTCCATCCTCCCTAACAATTGTTTCATAGTGCAGGTGCGAGGTTTTCCTCCTGTTACACCTTTCAGACCTCCTTTACTTTCAATTTTCCTTTCAGCGCTGAATGCCCTCGTAGGTGCCAGCGTTTGGCCTTTGGCCCAAATCTTATATTCCTATCCCTATTTCTTATGACCTCGTTTCTGTATTGCAGGAATGGAAGAACATTTTTTCTCAAGTGTTTTTTTTTTTTTGGTAGATCTTTAAAGTAGCATGGGTTTTTACTTATTCTTTTAGAAAAAGGATCTAAGCATTTTACCCACAAGGGCACCTTGATTTGCTAAATCTTACACGTGCACAGAACATAGAATGGCTGCGTATTCAAATGTTGCTAAATTTGACGTGATCAGTTGCTTTTAATTTCTATAAATTGATATCATAATCATTCTCTCTAAATTTTTGTTAATTTTGTTAGTGCTTAACTCCACTATGAAACCCAGGGAAGGGGGTTCTCAGGTCCCTTTTCCCCATGAGAACCCATGCTATGGAAACAGGTGTGAGAATTTATACCAGAAGTGTTGGAGACACGTGTTCTGTGTTCTGTATATCTAGATCATAATATCTTGGTGGCGAATGCACGTGGAGTTATACCTATATCTGATAGTGGTTTTATTGGTCAAATTCTGAGAGGGCGTGATTTGTCTAGCTCTTAGAATAAATATTTGCAGCTGACAATTCAAGTTCGGCTCACTCAAGTCTGGCGGCAACTTGCCCACAAATTAGTTTCGAGTGGATAAGAATGATGCGTCGTTGGTTGCAACTTGAAATATACAATGTTTTTTGTTGAATTTCAGTTTTACCATGATTTGGCACTTTCATTCAGTAGTCACAGCTTATTTGGTTAGTTTGCATTGTATCATTTTGTACATTTTTATCGATGTAATGCTGAGCAAGTATTTAACTGCTGAAGAGTTGTGTTTGAAATGGAAGGCACGGCTTAATAAATGAGATCCTAATAGGAATTAACTTTTTTCTAGATACCCACTTGTAATGTGGACTCTCCTTCAGGTGTTTTGCCTTGGTTTTATTTTTGATTAATTGGGTAGGAATAAACTTATTCACTTTTACTGCTCTAGAACTTAGTCTCTAAGGCAGTGCCTACATCAGTCTAAGGACTGCCTTCTCTGAGAAAATGTAGCACTTCAGTCCTAAAATTAAGACTTGGAGAATGGGTGAAATGGTAAAACTGTCTAGACTATAGGTTAAATGATTAATCAAGTTACTTTTAATTCAATCAAAATTCTAATTTTGTGTTACTTTACAAAACTTCCTTGACTTTTATGTTCTACGAAGAACTTTTATGGGGGGATGGGGGTCCCTTGCATAAATCACCGAATTGTCTAAACTTTTGCCTTTAACTTTAGACTTTAGTCTTTTTATTCTGTTACGGCCTGCTCCTGGAGTATGAGCCTGTCTCGGCATAAGGCCAGCTTAATCAAAAACTAACGACTTATATTTAGTTATATAATTTCTGCTTATGGACTGTACAGTATATCATAACTTTCGTTCTTCTTTTATCATTTATCTTTAGTTATATAATTTCTGCTTAAGGACCATATATCATAACTTCTTCTTTTATCATTTATCTCTGTTTAACAAATTTTTCTTTCACTAAGCGTTAGTATTTCAACAGTCTTAATTAAAGCATTATTTTCAGGTGCAGGTCTGCGAATTTAGACAAGCTGGTTATCAAGTTGGACGATGCAAGAGACAGTCCCTCAGAACTTCAGCTTTCGGAAAGGTAAGTGTTGAAGGAACTTCTCTGTGTTCGATGATCGTCTTCCTATGAGATAACTCTCTGATTATACTGTCTAGTTTATTCGTGGTAAATAAGTCAAATGAATTCGACGCTACTGATGTCGTTATTAACCCCTTATCAGGCCCGTAGCCAGGTTGATAACTGGGAGGGTTCAGTTGGTGTAAGGTGGAACTTCGAATGCTGTGGCTTGGGGGCCACCTAGGTCCCCAGTGGGGTCCAGGGGCCGTAGACCCCGGAAGCTCCAGGGTTTTACGAGTACTGTTTGCATCGTACACAATTGTACTTTCCAGAGAGCAAAGCAAGATAAACAAACATGGATTTGATTGATTTAATGAAGAGAAACATGCACAGAATAAGTACCCGGCCAACGTTGCGAAAATGGATACGGTATCCATTTTCGCATCACTGGCCAGGTGGAACTCCAGATGCTCTGTGGGGGGTGTTCATCTGAACTCTCTGAACGTCCCCTGGCTACGAGCCTGCTTATGTTGTTTCAATATAACTTTGTTCGTTTTTCTGCCGTCCGCCTGTGGTCAGGATTATTTAAATACAAATTGAATGAATTTTGCGTTTTTGGGGAGGATGGGGTATGGGTCAGAATCCTTTTCTGTACGGAGGTCATCCTCGGGATCTAGATCAGTATCGAATTTGCATAAGAGCCAATGCCATAGATGATCTTACTTTACCAGCAACTTAGATCTGCATCCAGTGGGAACAAGCTGCCCTGCCTTGAGAATCGTCTTGAAATTTCCTATGGCGTCCCCTTATAATGCGAATATTGATCCATATATAGACATTGTCATCATGCACGGGGGCGGGCGGGGTCGACTAGGTGGCGGTGATGTGAATGAGTAAATATTTTTTTTTTTGTCAACTTTATTTCTCATTTTCTTTCTCACATTTTTCACATTATTTATTTTTCATTTTCTTTCTCACATTTTTTACACTTGCAGGCCCCCAGGTTAGTGGCCTTTTGGGCTTGTGCCATGTAAATGTTTGTTTAGGCACAGATTAAGAAAAAATATTTGGGGAGATTCCCAGTAGGAGGTTAATGCCGTCAGTGCACCTCACACAGTGTACTGTAGGCATTACTTAAGGTTCTTTGCAGCGTCCCTTCGGCCCCTGGCTGCAACCCCTTTCATTCCTTTTACTGTACCTCAATTCATATTCTCTTCCATCTTGCTGTCCACCTTCTCCTAACATACTGTAATGTTTCATAGTTTAACCTCGAGGTTTTCCTCCTGTTGCACCTTTCAAACCATTTTGCTCTCAACTTCCCGTTCAGCGCTGAATGACCTCATAGGTCCCAGCGCTTGTCCTTTGACCTAAATTCTATATTCCTTCCTTCCTTCGGTTCTTAGGTGCACCACATTTTAGCCTTGTACTTGATCTCCATTTCCACTTAAGTTCCTCCTTCTTGCTTTCCAATCTCTCTAACCAATACTTCTTAGTGCAACTGTGGCGTTTTCTCCCAGTTTTACTTTTTAGGTCTTGGTATTCGTCTCATTTAATCCAACTCCATCTTTTCACCGTTTTGATCAGTGAATGACTGAAGTGCCCCAGTGTTTGGCGTTACATTATATATTTCATCACGATTCTTATCCGTACAGACAGTTACTAAATAACGACATTAAATTGCCAATAACATCGGCCTTATTACAAAACATAAATGATAATTTACAAACCTTTAAATTCAGTCTAATAGAGTCTTGTCTCTTGTTGATGGGTGTTGCTTTGGTGCCCTGCGTGAATTTTCGATATTTGTTGCTAGCTGAATTCGTCGTGCATTGCTTAAATCGGTTGCTGTTTGGATTCCACGTAAATCAGATCTTTCTGTTGTTGGGTAAATTGCAGTCCCAATTCCGTTGAAAAAAAAAAGAAAAGTACATTACAGTCATGCGCATCTAACTAATCTTGATATCCTTTGCCGCATGTGGGTTCAACATTCAAAGACGGAATCGAGATGAGACAGATTTCTTGTTGAATAAAAGCCTTTTTGTAGTTCTCAGTTATCTCTTAACTGCATGGACAGCTGTTGGTCATGCGTCCCTCCTCCATGACTAGTTTTCGGTTAGGGTTGCATTACACGAACGATATCAGCTTTATTGGTCATTTTCGAACAAAACGTTTTTATTAGGAGAATGCTTAGGCCACTTTTTGCTCTATTCTCTCAACCTCTGTATCTCGTAAAAAATATTGCAGTATTTTGGCAATGCATGTTGTATAATTGGTGTTTTTGAGTGCTGAGGTCATACTAACATTTTTCCAAACGTTATTGCAACGTAACTCGAGTAACTTCTGGTTATATAGTTTTGATATTATACACCGATCTCAAGTCAGAACAAGAGTACTTTCTGTTCTGTACCTGGTGTTATGGAGGGCCATGGTGGTGATCTGATGACGTGGGTGAAGTTAGGCAAACTTGCATGTTCATGACAAGGTGAAACGAAATTTATTTTACCATTGCCAGCTTCATGTGGTCCAAGAAAGACACGTGTTCGGCTCACACATCTGTTGAAAAGAAGAAAACATTTGTAATTTGCGGGTTGCGATGCTATACAGTTTGTAGTTTTAAATTAGGATTTATTTGACTGAATGAAAACATGTTTTTTGCTTTACCAGTTGTAAAAATGTCCGTAAACGTCAGTTTGAACAGCTGGTGCTGTTACTTCGCCTACGCTGCCAAACTTTAGAGTTCTCTTCATAGATACATTTTTCCGGACGCAAAATGTTCTATGCAAGAAGGCTACAATTGCCTCCTTTGGAAGTAAGCTTCCCTTTTTCATCTTTTCTCTCTCCCACACTTTTTTATTCCTCGGGCCTTGGCTAGATAAGGGTACTGGGTTTTAGTTTACATTAATCTTGTAAATAAAGTGTATTTATATGATATGTATATATATTTGTATGTATAAAACTGGACCTCAATAAAACTGGATGGTATCGTTACAAGTTACAGGCTTTTTAGGACTAGCAGTCCTCATGAGGCCGGTTAGTCCTAGAAAGCTTGTAACTTTTCTTGAATAAATGTCTCCGTTAGATACCATCCTGTTTAAGTGAGGACCTGTTGTTAATTGTATTAATGCACAGAACAATTGTGTAAGTGATAAAGTTCATATATATATATATATATATATATATATATATATATATATATATATATATATATATATATATATATATATATATATATATATATATATATATATATATATAAACACCTGCACATTACAGGGAAGCTATTTCCCCTCCTGAAAAACAGTCACTGCGTGTTTCCTCCATCAACTCTGAATCAAGGATGGGTCTCTGTGTAGAAAACTTCCTCGGCATTAATAGATTCACAACTTAAAAAAAGGGTCAGTTCAAGTGGCACTTTCTTGATTTGCCGCTCTACCTTACTCCTAGGAATTCTGAGTTAAAACGGAAAGTCATAAACACATGTATCCAATCTTTCTACGTGACCAAACCATCTCAGAATGCACTTATCTATCTTATCACTTACGCTAACATTTTACTATACCTCTCTGGAATATCTTCACTTATCATTCTTTTATCTCATAGTACTCCTCATAAACTGTTCAAACAACTCATCTTAGCAGCTTGCAATGTTTTCCTTAATTTTCATTCAACTTGTATATTTCACTTCCATAATGGCGCGTTGGCTAAACTACCCCATCCTACATGCAAGATGATGTATCTAAAAATTCAACAGAGCTCCTGCTGCGTTTCCTGTTTCACCTGTTCTGTGACTCGCCTGTTCACACATACTGTAACCACTTATCATTTTCATAAGTAAGTTTTGTACGTTGCGGACATAATTGGTCTTCTTAAGGATAAAATAACTTTTTGATCTTTATTTACTTTGCAGTCGTCGTTTTAGAACTTGACTTCCGTTATGATTTAGTAGTGACAAGAATGAATTGAGCCTCTGTAATTGGGCAATGCCGTCAGTGAACCTCACGGGGTGCACTGTAGTCATTGCTAAAGGTTCTTTGCAGGGTCCCTTCGGCCCCTAGCTGCAACCCCTTTCATTTCTTTTACTGTACCGCCGTTCATATTCTCTTTCTTCCTTCTTGCTGTCCACCCTCTCCTAGCAGTTGTTTCATAGTGCAACTGCGAGGTTTTCCTTCTGTTACACCTTTGAAGCCTACCTATTCTCAATATCCCTTCCAGCGCTGAATGACCTCATAAGTCCCAGTGCTTGGCCTTTGGCCTAAATTCTATTCTAAACTCATATCTGTTTTATAGGATATTCCATCTTTTTCATAAAATTGTTTACTGCAAGGTCTACAAAAGGTAACGTTTTGATATAAAATTTACGAAAAAATTGTATATTAATCTAAATCAGGAGTTTGACTGACTGACAGGCCAGAGCCTTAATTAATATCACGTGAACTACCTTTCTAGACTATTTTCTTGTCACATGTCAGTCGTTGATGGTTGACGTGGACAGTTTCTGTCAGTAATAATGCCTTCGCTCAGGTATTCGTTATTGAATCTGTAATGTGTTGGATGATGTTGCTTTTGTTTCATAGGATATTTTGGACATCTGAGATCTGCCGTAAATGACAGATGCTTCATTTAGACACTTACTTTCAATATCCCACCACTACTAATTTTAATCCCTTTTACTGGCTTATACCCGTAGACATTATCTGACAATAACATTATATATATATATATATATATATATATATATATATATATATATGTGTGTGTGTGTGTGTGTATTCTTTATACATACATATATATATACTGTATATACAAATTATATTTATACATGCATACATCCAACCATACCTACATACATACATATATATCTATCTGTGTATCTATATGCGTGTGTGTACGTATGTATGTGTGGATGTATGCATGTATAAATATAATTTATATATATATATAATATATATTTGTAGATATATATAAGTATATATAATACATACAGATATACATACATATATATACAGAGAGAGAGAGAGAGAGAGAAATCTAGCGTCGATTACGTGAACCATAATCTCCGTCAGGGACAACGAACAGAATAAGTACACACGTGAGTAACGGGAAAATGCTTTCAAGAGTCTGGTAGCACTGATGTTAAAGGTAGGTTGTTATATGGCCAAGGGATGGGTGACAAGGAGGGGAGGAGGGGGTGGGGGTGGTGGTGAGGGAGCCACATACATGAAGTGGAAGTCTGGGAGCATGATGGCATTTGGGTATAGGTTGGGGGCTTACAGATGGCCCTCCCTCCTCCTCCTCCTCCTCCTCCTCCTCCTCCTCCTCCTCCTCCTCCTCCTCCTCCTCCTCCTCCTCCTCCTCCTAGTCCTCTTGTCTTGGCATCGTAAGAGTGTGCTGAGGAGTCTTCTCTTATCTAAGGCATGGCGTTTGGGTAGACTTGCCTTTCCCATCACTTTGAATTATGACCTCGTGGCTATAATTATCGATACTTTTGCCCCCAAACCTCACTGCTGACGACGCCAGTTGTCTCAAGTGGCCTGTGAAAGCAACATTTCAAGGCACACATTCTGAAAAAAAAAAGGGAAACGTTCTGAAAAACGTTCGAGAAAGAACACGAAGTTCAAAGACACAGTGTAACTAAGAAAAAAAATAATTGTATGCCGGATTGTTCGAGTTTCAAAAACATCGGTGTTTTGGCGACACTCGGGTTTTTCGCTTATAAAACCATTTCTCTTATTTTATTGACTGAATGCGATTCTTCTCATCACTTCACACATGAACGAAGGTGCAAAAGAAAATCATCTTTTAGTCGTCGAGTGGCTCTGAAATTTTTAATATTCGTAGAATTAATAACAATGAGGATATGGAGTGCAAGTAGTCTCGGGCAGCTGTTGTGTTAAAAATAACGGAAAAAGAACAAAATATGAGAATTTTCCACTCAAGTTTTAGCCGTCGCTGAAAAACAAGAAACGAGGTTTTTCTGAACCTACGTGGAAAACAAACTTCTGCGGGTCTGAATATCAAAATGTCGCCGTTCGTTCTTGTTCAGTTCGAAAGACAGTCAGCACTGCGCCGACTGCAACCGCAGATCCGCAAGGTTATGCTTCGCGTGATATTGCAGGTGTAAATTGCAAGAAAATCCTGTAAGTATTCGCTCTGAACATCCTTAGCTAAAGGCAGACTATGACCTGTTCGGGATACAAAGAAACCCGCTTGAAGAGAGCGAATAGCAAATTGCCTCTAAAATTGTGCTACAATACTCGGATTTCAGACGAGCGGAGACTCTTAATGTATTTGCCGTCAAGGACAGCGACGTCTGAGCCGAACTATAATACTTTCCTTTTAATATTGATGACAATTGATGATAATATTAATGACGAGATATCTTATAGTGAATAATATTGATTGTGTTGAATTCATGTATTATAATTAGTATTTATTATTATTATTATTGTTGTTATTACTCTTGCAGCAGCTGTTTCTTCCATTCTGTTCAAAACAGCAGGGAAATTAACATATAGCTGGCGAAAGTTTTCGTTGGTTGGAATTGCTTTGAAAATGACTACGTTCGTTGCGATGTTAGACTCCGTACGGTGGGGCGCTTCCGCTGATATCGCCGCCGACACCAGCGCCGACACTTCAATTGTCCCCGCTGGGTCTCTCTCTCTCTCTCTCTCTCTCTCTCTCTCTCTCTCTCTCTCTCTCTCTCTCTCTCTCTCTTTTACACACACACACGCACACACAGTCTTTTTACAATATGGATTGTGCGTATGTGGTTACTGTACATTATGAATATATCTGATTGTACGTTTTATATATATATATATATATATATATATATATATATACATACATATATATATATATATATATATATATATATATATATATATAATATATATATATATATATATATATATATATATATATATATTAATAACCACAAGATTAAATAACTCAGACGAGTTTACAAGAAATTATTGTGTTTGGTAAATGTGTACACACACACTCATATATATATATATATATATATATATATATATATATATATATATATATATATATATATATATATATATATATATATATATATACATATATATAATTATATATACAGTATGTGTGTATTATATATATATATATATATATATATATATATATATATATATATATATATATATATATATATATATTATATATATACACTCACTTACCAAATACATTGATGTCATGTTATCTCGACCAATTGAGTAATTTTATTCTTCTTGTAATTATTTGCCTTGTTAACCATACTTCAAAGGTAGAATGACTGTCCAACTACTTATTTTATTATTGTCTGTGAAAAATTAAGTATTATAAGTCAGGAAAAACTAATAGCATACGGATGGATGATTTTAAAACTAGTAGTGTCGGAAATTCTGTTTTCACGTTAACTGTAAAATTATTCACTAACTAGCTTTTCATTCGAAGATGTTACTGATGAAGTTAATATTAAGCTGAAAATAATGAAAAATGAGCCGAAGTTTCTTCGGCGCAATCGAGTTTTCTGTACAGCCGCTACAGCATGTAATAAAGGCCACCGAAAATAGATCTATCTTTCGGTGGTCTCGGTATAATGCTGTATGAGCAGCGGCCCATGAAACCTTAACCAAGGCCTGGTGGTGGGCTGTCCTACATTGTTGCCAGATGCATGATTATGGCTAACTTTAACCTTGAATAAAATCAAAATTAGTGAGGCTTGAGGGCTGCAGTTTGGTATGTTTGATGATTGGAGGGTGGATGATCAACATACCAATCTGCAGCCCTCTAGCCTCAGCAGTTTTTAAGATCTGAGGGCGGACAGCAAAAAGTGCGGACGGACAGACAAAGCCGGCACAATAGTTTTCTTTTACAGAAAACTAAAAAGGACAAATTTATGGTATGTGCATTAAATAAAAACCAGTCTATAGATTGCACCAGGGGCACATGCAGTGTCCTTGTACACGATACCATACTAGATATTTAGTTTTCACATAACGAAGTTTGTGGCATTTTATTTTGTTTTGTGATTCAGTTCACATAAGTATGTTATAGGTTCCGTTTTAACAAAAGACGAGAACTTCGGTTCTGCGAGTGAACAGAAGGATATTTTCGGGTGAGGGAATGCGGATCCTATAACATAATTATTTGAACTGAATCACAGAACAAAATAAAAAGCCAAAAACTTCGTTATGTGAAAAATAAAATTGCAGTATGTTATTGTATAAAAGAAAACTGTACCACTGATGCATTCCATAGGCTGGTTTTCGTTGAATGCACATACCACAAATTTGTCCTTTTTCCAGCTTATTAACTTCATCAGTAACCTCTTCGAACGAAAAGCTAGATAATTGATCATTTACAGTTGATATGAAAAAAGAATTTAAATACAAAATAGAAATGTTCACCTTCTTACTTGCATCGGCCAGATTTTTAATTACTATTTTATTTATCTTACTGGAGAAGTAATCATACTCCGTTTAATGAAAACAAACAGGAATTGTTTAATAGAAGTGCTGATTTGAACTGAATTAGATTGAACATAGATTTTAGGCCAAAGACCAGGCACTGGGACCTAGGCGGTCATTCAGCGCTGAAAGGGAAATTGACAATAACAGTTTGAAAGGTGTAACAGGAGGAAAACCAGATCGCTTTGGTTTGTAGCGAAAATGAATCTCTTTACCTTTGTATCCGATTTTGCAAAAGCAGAAATATTGTCGTTTTCCTAATTGGAAAGACCGAAATTTTAGGTTTTTATGTATTTTGGCCAAGATGAAGATCAGGTTTTTTTTTTTCTGTTTTGGATATGCGCAAAAATTTAGAATTTTATACATATCGGGGTAGGTTTTGTGTTTTTTGCGTTTTGCCAAGGCAGAATTTTAATTTTTGTTTGTTTGTCATAGTTTGCAATTATAAAAATTTCGCTTAACAGATATTTGACGAAAACAGAAAAATTGCCCTCAGATCTTAAAAACTACTGAGGCTAGAGGGCTGCAAATTGGTATGTTGATCATCCACCCTCCAATCATCAAACATACCAAAGTGCAGCCCTCTAGCCTCAGTAGTTTTTACTTTTTTTAAGGTTAAATTTAGCCATAGTCGTGCTTCTGGCAACGATATAGGACAGGCCACCACCGGCCCGTAGTTAAAGTTTCATGGGCTGCGGCTTACACAGCATTATATCGAGACCATCGAAAGACAGATCTATTTTCGGTGGTCTTGATTATACGCTGTAGAGGCTGTACAGAAAACTCGATTGTGCCGAAGAAGCTTCGGCGCATTTTTTACTTGTTTATATCTTTTGCCAAAGACAAAGGTTTCGTTCGATTTGTTTTTGTTTTTTGGAAAAGGCAATTTGCTCTTGTATATGAACAAAGGTAAGAAATTAATTTTTTTTTTTTTTGCGTTTTTGGCGAAAGGCGTTGTGTTGTCTGTTATTTCAGACCATAAAAAATTAAGCTTTGCTTTTTTTGTTATTCGTTAAAAGCAGAAATTTCTGTTTTATTTTGCTTGCCAAAAATTCTAAGTTTTCCCATTTTTTGGCAAAGGCAGAAATTTCTGCTTTTCTCATTTTTAGCAAAGGAAGCCTTTCGGTATTTCTTCTATCTTTTTTTTTTTTGGAAAATGCTTTACGTATTCTGTTAGTTAGCAATGGCAAAATTTTAATGGGGCGGGGGGGCGGGGGCGGGGTGGGCGAAGACAAACATATCCGCCAGTCCACCTCACATAGTGCACTGTAGGCATTACTTGGGGGTGTTAGCAGCGTCCCTTCAGCCCCTAGCTGCAACTTTTCTCATTCCTTTTACTGTACCTCCGTTTTCATATTCTCTTTCTTCCATCTTACTTTCCACCCTCTCTAAAAATTGTTTCCCTGTGTAACTGCCAGGGTTTCCTCCTGTTACACCTTTCAAACCTTCTTACTATCAATTTCCCTTTCAGCGCTGAATGAACTCATAGGTCCCAGCGCTTGACCTGTGGCGTAAATTCTATATTCTGTTCTATTCTATATCTCCTATGGGAATCTCGAATGCCTAATCATTCTGTTTTTTAAAATTCTTCAGAATTGTACATCTTTGTACATGACAGGTAATTAATTGGGCTCTCAGAAATGTTAAATATAGTTCTGATTTTCATAAAATATTTGACACGATGAAAAGTATGTTGTCTCATTTAGTTTGGATATATATACTATATATATAATACACACATGTAGGTGTGTGTATATATATATACTGTCTATATATATATATATATACATATATAATATATAATATATATTTATATATATATATATATATATATATATATATATATATATATATATATATATATATATATATATATATACGTTTATGTTTTGATATATTGCGAAATGAGCCTTACAATTCTTGTAGCTATCACTCGTTGATTTAATCTAATCATTTCAATAAAGTTTTGGCCGACCCACTCGTTAATTTGAACCAAAAGCTAATTATTTTTATCTTTTGCTTTCTTCAAAAGGAAATGAAGACATACGAGAGAAGTCGGTATATATGTAATTAGTTAAAAGTGTTTCCACACCTCGTATGCCCATTACAATCACGGGGTACACTGTAGGCATTACTAAAGGTTCTTTGCAGCGTCCCTTCGGCCCCCAGCTGCAACACCTTTCGTTCCTTTTACCGTACCTCCGTTCATATTTTTTTTCCGTCTTGCTATCCACCCTCTCTGACAATTATTTCAAAGTGCAACTGCGAGGTTTACCTCCTGTTCCATCTTTCAGACCTACGTAATCTCATTTTCCTTTCCAGCTGTGAATGACCTCGTAGGTCCCAGGGCTTGGCCTTTGATCTAATCTCTATATTCCTTTCCATTCCTTTACGATTCTATGTTATAACTGAAGTGAATAGTGAATTTTATGTAATATTGTTTTAAGAATGTGAAATAGTAGCTGCGTTGCATTTAATGAAATAAGATGTGAATTATTATACTTTTGTCTTGGCTGAAAATTTTCGTTCAGAATAAAATGTAGCCTAAATTTTGAATTTTTTATATTGCATAAATTTATTCACATTGCCAAATGAGATAAAAAAATGTTTTCTGAAAATGTAATTTTTTCCGCTAAGTGAAGGAATTATATTTTCAGAAAACATTGGTTATTTTATCTCATTTTGCAATGTGAATAAATTTAAGTAACATTAAGAAGTAAAAATTCAAAATCAAGGCTATAATATATTTTGAAGGAAAACTTTCAGCCGAGGAAAAATAGGTACTTTTGAACTTTCACATAAAAGCAAATATTGTATGTATATCGAATGCAAATACTCTTCCATAGAAATTAACAAATTTTCCTTATTAATTCCGTGAAATAACATTAAGGATACCTATAAAAGTTTATTTCTAAATTGTTTTTGAAATATGACAATGGTAATATTCACAAATTCCCTATATTGCAAGAGAGGCCTACAGATACTAATTTATAGCCACCGTGATATTCCTCAATATAAGCTACTTCAGAAACATAGATGGTATGAGTATGCAATCCGTCTGAAAGCTGACCATTACATTTGGCAATTGGAATTATTCTTGTATATTTTAAACTAAAAAAAAATGCTGACATGGTTTCTCAATTTATAATATACCTTTAATTATAATAATTATGTTCTTAGTAAGTATCACTGATGCTAAAACTTCCACTTACTAATAATTCAAATTATTTCAGATGATTATCTGAAAATCCTCTTCTTATCTGATTATTTCTTGTTCTTGATTTTTCAAATTTAATGTTATTCAATGCGCATTGAAGCTGAAAGAGCAGGTGCGAATATCTGTGTACCTTTTCGTCTACAGAGAGAGAGAGAGAGAGAGAGAGAGAGAGAGAGAGAATGAGGTATTTAAAAGAGAGAGAGAGAGAGAGAGAGAATGAGGTATTTAAAAGAGAAAGAGAGAGATTAATCAGAGTATAACCCCTCAGATCATTGTGCGAAGAGAGAGAGAGAGAGAGATTAATCAGAGTATAGCTCCTCAGATCGCTGTGCAAGAGAGAGAGAGAGAGAGAGAGAGAGAGAGAGAGAGAGAGAGAGAGAGAGAGAGAGAGGCAGGCGAGAAGCTTAAAAAGAGGTGCTCCTAATCAGACGGACGAGATGCCTTGCTGATAAAAGCCTTCCTCTGAGTTATTTATATTTTGTTGCCGCTGAAATAATTTTGCTTATAAGCTTTCCTCTCCCTCCAAGTTTTATTTATTTTTTTTTTTTAAAGTTGTTACATTCTTTTGAGACTTGAAGTCCAACAGGAATACTTTTATGTACAGCAGAAATATCAGGCACAAAAAACAACAGCGATGATGATATTATTAACAACTTACAACGATACGCAACATACATTAGAATTTGGTTATCTACTTTATACCCAGAGTTTTACAGTCAAGAGTAATTGATAGATAATTTTATCTGCTTCAATTCTGATTACAAACAGTTGGCGATATGCCGAAGTGCTTAGTCGGCTTCATTTCGCTTATTTGCTTCGTAGGATGAGCGACTTTGCAGCAGCAGTTTCCAAGGAAATGTTAAGCCGCGAGTTAGCAAACTACTCCGCTTGTAAACAGTTAAAAAAATCTCAGAATCCAAGTTTTGATCTCGGTGGAAAAGTGTTACTGAAACCAGTGTTGATTCCACGATAATGTTTTGAAAATTGTATTTGGAAAAATTATCGTCAGATCTGGTATACAAGAAGTGTTTAATTTAGTACTTTACCCTTTTAAAACATGTACGATGCGAGACTGCACGATACTTGAAAACCAGCTGCGTCCGTCGCTTGACTGTGGATGGAAAAATTGCGAGAAAAGTTCAAGGCACTGAAATTCAACGAATAAGCAAGAGCCGGGCGATGGTGAAAGGGATTATTTAGTGTTATGGAAATTTAAGAGTATATTAGAGATTTTGGGAAAAGTAAATGTGTAAACAGACTGTCTAAAGTTAAACCACCACCGTCAATTTCGAGTTACCCGCTCAACTTTTTGAAGCACCCAAAATTAAATAAACTCTCTCTCTAACTTGCAAATTGAAAGTTTAAACGGAAGTTACGAAGCGCCTCTGGTGGCAGAGTAAATAAACGATAGCCGGGAAATCTTGGGTATCTTGTTCCCGTTTCCGTTGTAATATAAAATGTCATTCTCCCAAAATATGGGACCATGATGTTTGTTAGGTGGAAATTGTTGCATCACGACGGAAACGTCCTTGAAGTGATAACTTTTTTTTTGCCTTTGTTTTTTGCATAAATAATGGTCGAATGGCCAGGATAGATGTCCCTTTGAAAAGGGCGCTTAACCCCTGGGGGTTACTTACGAAAATGAAATTTACTTTGGCGCGTGATTGAAATTTACGGAACCTGCGGCTCATGGATTCGGTGGAAGTTAGTGCGATAATGAAATCTATTCATCTCAGGGAAATTGTTTTGGGTTAAATCTCGTTTCGGTAAGTAGTCAAGATTGGTGAAGGGGAGATCCTCGTGTGCCTGCGTTTGATTTTCTGGTCAAGCCACCCCGCCACAGTGACCGTAAATATAATATTAATAATGTGTGTATATGTATATATAGATAAATATTATATATATAT
>NC_089766.1:49319796-49392296 GCF_040412425.1 Macrobrachium rosenbergii
GTTCTGGTGTGGAAGCATATGCCTTTTTGCATACTTATTTTTAAAATTTCATTATTCATTCATCATTTAGTGCCATTGCTTGGCCTATGGCTTAGACCTGGTACTCCATTTCATTTTAATCCTTCGGGCCAGCCCTATGAGAGCTGTTAATCATCAGCTCAGTGGTCCGGTTAAACTATTTTAATAATGTAATGTGATGTACAAATAAAAAGAAATAATAACTTACTTTCAGTAATTATCCACATTAAAATTATCATGTACCACAGCATGTAATCTCAAATCTTAATGGCATCACAGAAAACATGCAGGTTAAAATAATTAACTTTTCACTGCATACACACACACACGCAACATATGTACAAAATTAGATATATATATATTATATATTATATATTATATATTATATATTATATATTATATATTATATATATGCGTGTGTGTGTGTATGTGTGGGTGTGTTTGTGTACATGTTGCGTGTGTGTATGCAGTAAAAAGTTAATCATTGCAACCTGTATGTTTTCTGTGATGCCATTAAAATGTGAGATTACATACTGCGGCAGACGATAACTTTAATGTGGATAATTGCTGAACGTAAATATGCGATAAGGCTCATTTTGGCAGCTGAAAGTGCTGGTATACCATATTCGATAAACGACAGAAAATACATTCCAGATAGGGAAGACAGGATTTATGCTTATACATAAAAACACCCACATTCTATAAATAAACGAGAAGATTAGATACGTGTATCTTCCCTTTGTATATTCCTTATCTCGCTGTTATGACCTTTTTAAATGTAAGGTCACTTATGATGTTCAATCGTTTGGGGGTTTCTGATTTGCAAATGGACGAGCAACGTGATTGTGTTTATAATTCCCTTGCTTTTATTCAGCATCGGTTGGCTATGTCACACTTTCTTCCCTGTATTACTTCTCAGGTGATGTTTTAGATACAGTTGGTTGGGGCCTGATACCTTTTTATTTTTGTAAGAAGATTCACCTGAAATTTCAAGGATGTATTTTTAGGAAATTTTCTGGGTAGGCAATAAATCTCGTTGGGGGAAGATCGGCATCTCGAGTTTAAAGCTAATTATTTTTTTTGTTACTAGAAGTTGTTTTTTTCTGATTTTTATTGGCTGTAGCATGAAGATCGCCCCCCCCTTTTTTTTTATCCAACATCCAACATCTTCATGTATATCTTATATAATATATCTACCATTACGAGAAATTGTTTATTGTGTAATTGCGTGACAGAAGATTGTATACAGATGAGTATGAGGGTGGGTAAGGTAGTAAAGAAGAAAGTGAGAGAAAAAGGAGAATAATGACGATGGGATGTATGTAAGCAGTTACCTTATGCAAGAAGTAGTTCTTGAAGGACGTAATTCTAAAAGACACCTTAATGACCAGATAGATCATAGAATAGAAGATGCTGACTTAAGGTAATGTAGCACTGAGTAAGGGGAGCTGGTATTTTGAAAACGTGTAGAATATATGTAGAGACAAGCGGATCTGAATGATACCTGTGTTGAAGGGACTGATGTAAATTCTACAATGCTTGTACAATATGCAATTGAGGTTAGGAGGGCCATAAAGGAGTTGAAGAGCCGAAGAACACCGGGAGATGATTGGATCACAAGTGAGATCCTGCAGTGTGGTGGAGAAAGTAGGGATGAGCAGTTGTCCAGGATGTGTAATGTACTTCTCAGAAAGGGAAATATTCCAGGTGAATGGAATAACTGTTCCTTTATATTAGAGTAAGGTATCCCAGCATCAATCTTCAGGTTGTTATATTGATTAAGAAAGTAAGACAGATGACAGAAGATTGAGAGGGCGGGAGCAGTGTGGTTTTAGATAAAGATGTACTTATCAATTCGTTGTAATGAAATAAGTGGGAGAGAAGTTGGAGGATAAATAGAGACCACCAAACATGATTTTCAAGGACCTTGAAATTTTTTTTTTTTTTTTTTTTTAGATTTTTGCTAGAGATGCAATGCAGATGTTACTGAGGATTGATGGTGTGCTAGGCAATAAATTGAGCCCCATAGAGGGGTAGCGCCATCAGTGCACCTCATGCGGTGCACTGTAGGCATTACTTAAGGGTCTTTGCAGCTTCCCTCCGGCCCCTAGCTGCAACCCCTTTCGTTCCTTTTACTGTACCTCCTTCCATATTCTCTTTCTTCCATCTTACTTTCCACACTCTCCTAAATGATTGTTTCATAGTGCAACTGCGAGGTTTTCCTCCTGTTACACCTTTCCGACCCTTTACTGTCAATTTCCGTTTCAGCGCTGAATGACCTTATTGGTCCCAGTGCTTGGCCATTGGCCTAAATTCTGTATTCAATTCAATTAAATGCTAATTTCTGCTTAAATAGACCTTGACGAGTGGACCGACTCTGGAGTATGTGGATTATGCCAAAAAAACTGTCGTTCAGGGTCTGAACACTATTCTTTAGACCTTGCTGTTGTCTATAAGCGATTCTGAACACGGGAGTATCTACCTCACTCTTACCACGAGTGAGGTTCATTGTGTTATCAAAATAAGATTATTGCCGTTGCTCTTGCAAGTGATTTCCAGGTTTTAAATAGAGATAATTCCATATATACTTTTACGGAGAGAAACGTCAAACTTAAATATTGATCAGTTCGAGTGTGGCAAAAAATATTAATATAATTTTGACTGTTTTAATTTCTTAGATTCTTGTTTTCTTTTTTGAAGTTTGATGTATCTTTCTTTATTTATACTGAACCTGTAGAGGTGCACCGTAGGCATTACTTAAGGGTCATTGCAGCGTCCCTTCAGCCCCTAGCTGCAACCTCTTTCATTTCTTGTACTGTACCTCCGTTCATATTCTTTTCCTTCCATCTGACTTTCCGCCCTCTCTATAAATTTTTTTCTCGAGCAACTTCGAGGTTTTCCTCCTGTTACACCTTTCAAACCTTCTTACTGTCAATTTCCCTTTCAGCGGTGAATGATATGATAGGTCCCAGCGCTTAGCCTTTGACCTAATTTCTATATTCTAGTCTACTAAGCTCTCGTGTTAACAAACATTGAATGAGAGTAGTGTAAATTTCGAGGCCAATTTTAGCACCTTGTTTTTAATTCTCTCTCTCTCTCTCTCTCTCTCTCTCTCTCTCTCTCTCTCTCTCTCTCTCTCTCTCTCTCTCTCACAAACACACACGCCTTGTTGATCTCTAATACACGTCGTAAAGAGGAAAAAAATAGAGGCCATAATTCATACCTCTTGGATGGTTCATGTTTTCGCACCTGCTCACTTTGCTAAGTTATTCCGTTGCCATTAATATTATTGATTATTTCCGAGCGGCCCTCACTTTTCTTTTGATATTCGTCTTTCACCTTCATTAACGAGCCATTAACGACGATTGGCACCGCCTTCTTCCCCTCGGAAGAAGTGTCATCCAATATTTCTTCCGTGGCGTATTTACTAGTTTTTTTTAATAGTTGAAACCTCCTCAGTAGGAGAGATTCGAGGGTAGAGGCCTTTGAAGAGGGAAGGTGTGCAAGAAGTCTTAACTACAAAAAGGAACTTTCTCTGATAGCTCTCTTTGTTTTTTTTTTTTTTTTTTTTCTTGAGAATGGATGAGGTCCATAAACAAGGCAGATATTCGGATTAATGGCTCACTTTATTTTCGCTGTACCGAAGGCTTTGTCATTAGTAGCTAACAGATTTCTCCGAGGGTTCGTGTTTACAAACTCCGGGGCGGACGAGTACACACGCCAAAGGTGTATGTACCTGCGCGTTTACCTGTTTGCATATATTCATGCACACCGTATATATATATATACACACATATATGTATATATTTGTGTGTATATATATGTATGTAAGTATGTATGTATGTATGGTATGCATGAACAATAAGTAAATGCGCAAACTAAGTGTACACAATTACCTGCAAATCTTTAACCATTATTCTTCGGTAAAGTCCTGTTTCAGTTTTTCATTCGAACGTCTAAATGCAATGAAACCGCAAGTGGCAGTACAAAGCGATGCATTGTCTCGGCATGTTAGTAATAACCACGAGAGCGAAAAGGACAACAAACAAACAGCGAGGAAGAGGAGAAGAGGACGGAGGAGGAAGGGAGATGACGGAGGGCGGGAGAGACAGCAAAGATGACACCGCGGGCCAATCATTTTTCCCCAACCCCTGGGAAGCGTGTGCCGGGTAGTGCAAGGTGAGCGTCTCGTGCAATTTAGTGTCGGCCATAAAAGCGCTCGTTAGCGGGGCGGAGGAGGCCGGGAAATGACAGGCGCCACCTTATATGCACCTCTTGAGAGAGAGAGAGAGAGAGTTAAAAGCCCTTCGTTATGATCTGGCTTTAGAGAGGGTTACCGTTGGACTTTATAACTCCATTAGGTGGGTGGTCAGATTCACCGGGGTGATTTTAATTTTGCTTTTAAGTGGTACACTAACAGTTCGGGGCTGTGTTTTCTGAACAGGAAGGGGGAGGGGTGATGTTTGTCATTTGCATTTGTGTCATAGATGTCAGGGATGATGTTTGAATCCATTCATTCATTGGGTAGTTCTATGGCATATGATAATTTAAAGACAACGTTATGAAAGGTTGTTTCCATATAATAATAATAATAATAATAATAATAATAATAATAATAATAATAATAATAATAATTATTATTATTATTATTATTATTATTATTATTATTATTATTATTATTGTAATAAAAAAAAATAATAATAGCAATAATAATAATAGCCAAATATTGCTTTTGGGTTTCCCTGTTTTCCACAGATGTTTACGAGTTAACATTCTGACGCAGGATACGTTTTATCCGGGGCACGATAACCATATTTCTTGACATCGATGTATTTCATGTCGAGACGGAAAATCCCTCCGGGTGAAACTTGCTAATATGTATGCCATTATTAAGAACCGTTCTCGCATTTTTCTCACTCGGTGTGGTATTCCTGTCCTTTTGTATCGAGTGTGCCAGCTGCCTTTAATGCACGTGCATATGCATGTGTTTGCCGTGTGCTCTTATCTTCATCTGCATAAATGTACATCCCTGGTGGAATATTGGCCAGTTTTTGTCTCTCTTTAATTGCAGGTTTTCAAGTTCTGTGTAATTGTTGTGTGAATCTCTTGGGATAATAATTCCCCAAGTTAAACTGCAGGGATCTTTCTGTCGACATACATTATATAATATATATATATATATATATATATATATATATATATATATATATATATATATATATATATATATTTATAAATATATATATATATATATATATATATATATTTATATTTATACTATATATATATATACATATATTTGTATTTATATATATATATATATATATATATATATATATATATATATATATCACTTTTACCACTTATTTATATTTGTATATAATACTGTACATATATGTATATATTTGGATATGTATGTATATATATATATCTATATAAGATATATATATATATATATCGCGGGACCGGCCATATATATATATATATATATATGATATATATTAGTAGTCCCGCGACACACACACAGTCTCTTCATTTCTTCCGTTTGGATCTTTCGGCTTTGAAGTCCGCGACCGGATCACAGTTCTTCAATTTCTTCCGTTTGGATCTTTCGGCCGTAGTTACAAGGACATTCAAAAAAGCGCGAAATTATGAGTTGTCCATTGTGGCTATTAGAATTACATATATCCATATATGGTGGTCACCTGTCCAGGTACTTACCAGAACCAAAGTCGCCCATCTTCACTGATCCAACGAACAGCGAACACGTATGAATGCGCTAACACCAAAATGTATATTCGAAGGATAAAAAAAAAAAAAACCCCAAGGACATTCAAAAGTAAAGTTGTGCATGCCTACCTCCATGAATCACCTGTCCAGGAATATGACTCCTAATCATCAGCGAACAGTCAAATCAATGCGCTAACAATGTTATCAAAAATGTGGCGTTTACCGAGAAGGGGAAAAAAAGAAAAAATCACCCGTCATCCCTCAAAATAACAAAGACACTTTTGCGAAATAGCAAACGTGACTTCCCCAACAATGGTAAAAAGAGGTAAACGAGATATACATGATAAAAAATAATGAATGACAGCGCCTCCTCTCTCACTCTCACCCTCTCACTCTCTCTCTCTCGCTCTCTTTATCTCTCACACTCTCTTGAAGATAATAAAATGCGCCGTTTAATAAAACGCCGAGTCACGACAGTTTGAGATGCTATCATAACGAATGGAGGGAGAAAATAAAAAGTCCAGTTTTTACAACGATAACCGATGTGGATCCTAACTGAATTCGCCGCTTCCTGTTTGTAACGGCGCTACACTAAGAAATTTATTTACCTCAAGTGACTCAAATCGCCCTGTCGGGTTTTTGGAACCGCAGAGGACTGACTCTGTGGAATGTTTTGTGGAAATTAGACCCAGTTGCTGTTAGAGAAGTTGCACAGCTCGTTTGCCCCGTAGGGGGTTAGTGCCGTCAGTGCACGTCAAGTGGTGCTCTTTAGGGATTACTTGAGGTTCCCCGTAGGGGGTTAGCGCCGTCAGTGCACCTCATGTGGTGCACTGTAGGCATTGCTTAAGGTTCTTTGCAGCGTCCCTTCGGCCCCTAGCTGCAACCCCTTTCATTCCTTTTACTGTACCTCCGTTCATGTTCTCTTTCTTCCATCTCACTTTCCACCACCTCCAAACAATTTTTTCCTAGTGCAACTGCGAGGTTTTCCTCCTGTTACACCTTTCAAACCTTTCTACTGTCAATTTCCCTTTCAGCACTGAATGACCTCGTAGGTCCCAGCGCTTGGCCTTTGGCCTAAATTCTATATTCTGTTCTATTTTACAGCTCGTTGGGAAGAGTCCTGAGAATTATTGATGTTTCTGGCAGCTCGTATAGGATAAAGAGTAAAATGCAGGATATCGAAGGTTAAGCTGTAAAGAATTTCTTTTGCACTACAGCACGCCTTCAAGGCACACAGTAGGCGGTCACCCGACACGGGGGAAAACAATACAAAATGATGTCGAGATAGCCGGACACTGACAGGCGACTTCAGTAATGAGCGCTGAAAGAATACAGCGATTTGCGGATGCAAAGATAGCACTTGCGGTGTTTGAAAAGATGAATTGATATTTCTCTGCATTCAATTAAAAGAAGACCGGAGAGTCACATAAAATATGAAGATATAATTGGCGAGTTCTTCATTCATATTCTCTGTTGGTACTCCGGCTTAGTTAGGCCTTTTCAACTATATTGCTCTATGTTAATTATTAATAAAAATGACCAAAAGCTACGCTCCAGCAATGGCCATGACATTGATGAATATAATGACGAATCAATTTTAATATCGATGCTTACAAAATTACATACCGCTTAGTATATGATATATTACTCGGACAATATAAAGTATGCAAGCTGCAATCTGTCAAACTGTCAAACCGTGGTAGTTGCAGATAAACAAATAATGAGTTACGACAAGCAGCTGGAAATTGATGGAGACAGATTCAACTCCACTGCTATCTTCCTGTTTATTCATCTATTTCTTTCCACTTACAGGGATTCCGCTCTGCAATCACACGAATAACAGTGATAATGATGTCATTATCCAATTGTATATTATTTTCGGATCGTGTCAAAGTTAGCGAACCCACTCGCAGCGGGGTTCGCTATTATTTACAAGAAGATTATTGGGTTCATTATTCTTTTCAAGGGAATAATCGGGTTCGCTGTTCTAGACATGAACACTACGGTCCCTGACATTTGGTCTCCCAGGGGCTAGTACTGAACAAGGTGAAATACATTTGACACCCCAGGGGTTAGTACTAAACACGGCAAAACAGTGTAGATGAATCACTGTTTCGCCGTGTTTAGTACTAGCCCTCATGTGGAATTGGAGTTCGGACAGGAAAGGGTTGGCCATTCTTTACTTGGGGATCATTGGGTTTGCTGTTCTTGACATGGAGATGTTGGGTTCGCTAATCTTGACATGCTCCTTTTTTTTTTCTTACCAAGCAGATATATTTGGTCACAGATGAGAGCGAAGCTGCTGTGTCAAGCAAAGCTTGTAGCTTGATTATCATTATTCTAAAAAAATTGTAAGGCATTGCAGGCGTACAAGTTCTAGTTCTTCATTGATAATAATAATAACAGTTGAGCTATACCACTTAGACGCTCGAGACGAATAGCTGGTTTATCTGCGGAGAACGATGATATTACCAGAAATACGAAATTGGCTGTCTTCAAATTTACGCCCGGTTTACTTCTGTTAACCACACGTTTTAAGCTTTTATTTATTTATTTTTTTTTTTTTTCAAAACTTGACTTCCAAGATTGCTTTCGTGTTTTTTCAGTCAGATGGAGAAGGAGAATCGGGCAGGTTCTCGAAAGCTCTCTTTTGTGTATATTTTTCTAATATATACATTTACATCTACATCACTGTGGATTTCTTCACCAGTAATAACAGTAATAATATACTTTTACGGGCGGAAGATTTGCAAATGATAACGACGAAAGCATAAATGGTTGAAAAATGTAGAAATTAGTATTTACATCCATTTGTTGCCAGTTGATCAGACCTCATCAGGCAAAGCGGCTCTTTTAACACGCGCGCGATGTTGAGAGAGATTAAATTGCTGTATAATAACTTCATGTTTAAGGATATTACAAGAGGAATATATATTATACGTTCATATAATCTGTTGGTGCCGAACGAAATAAAATTTTGTCATTCGCTGATTACATACAAAGGTGCTGATAAGAAAGATAGTCTGTATTATATTACTGTATAGTGCGAGAGATAGCTAGAGATATTTTCAAGCATTATGGTATTCGGATGGAAGGGGCGGGGGATGATATAGGTATTATATTAAAGGGAGAAATTTAATGACACCGCATCGAATCTCTAATGAGCCCGTCATCACGTTTTCATTGTAACCTGATATCCGTGCCTGTAATTAGAGGAGATTTCAGCACCTATTCATTCACTCAGTTTCCCCAAAAGGAATAATGATGATGAAAAGTAAATAAGTAACAGATAAGGAAAGTACGGGTGATATGTAATATGTGAAAGGGATTTTAAGAGTAAAACGATGTAAAAGTAAGTATATATATATATATATATATATATATATATATATATATATATATATATATATATATTGTATTTATTAAATCATATGTGTAATTTCGATTCGACTTGGTTTTCATTATTAAATATATATCGATTCTCTGTTATATTAGCGTTAGATAATGGAAGTGATGTTTTCATTCAGAAATTTGTTTTATCATATTCAATACAAGTTTTTTTTAGTGCAATATCTAGCAACAAGATCCCATTAGTATTAGTATTTTTATTCCTCAACAATTCCATATTAATATTTTCTCTCTTTTTGTGAAAGTTCATTTTTTTATAGCCTGTTCTCTGAACATCTCATGAACTTCCTTAGTTGCTCTTATTATCTTATTATTGAACTTTTAGCTAAGAGCTTTCTTCACAGTTCTCATTATTGAACTTTCAGCTGAGAGCTTTCTTCACAGTTCTCATTATTGAACTTTCAGCTGAGAGCTTTCTTCTTTTAGACAGTTCTCATTATTGAACTTTCAGCTGAGAGCTTTCTTCACAGTTCTCATTACTGAACTTTCAGCTGAGAGCTTTCTTCACAGTTCTCATTATTGAACTTTTAGCTAACAGCTTTCTTCAGTTCTCATTATTGAACTTTCAGCTGAGAGCTTTCTTCACAGTTCTTATTATTTAACTTTTAGCTAACAGCTTTCTTCACAGTTCTCATTATTGAACTTTCAGCTGAGAGCTTTCTTCATTCTCATTATTGAACTTTTAGCTGACAGCTTTCTTCACAGTTCTCATTATTGAACTTTCAGCTGAGAGCTTTCTTCACAGTTCTCATTATTGAACTCTTAGCTAAGAGCTTTCGTCACAGTTCTCATTATTGAACTTTCAGCTGAGAGTTTTCTTCACAGTTCTCATTATTGAACTTTCAGCTGAGAGCTTTCTTCACAGTTCTCATTATTGAACTTTCAGCTGAGAGCTTTCTTCACAGTTCTCATTATTGAACTTTCAGCTGAGAGCTTTCTTCACAGTTCTCATTATTGAACTTTCAGCTGAGAGCTTTCTTCACAGTTCTCATTATTGAACTTTCAGCTGAGAGCTTTCTTCACAGTTCTCATTATTGAACTTTTAGCTAAGAGCTTTCTTCACAGTTCTCATTATTGAACTTTCAGCTGAGAGCTTTCTTCACAGTTCTCATTATTGAACTTTCAGCTGAGAGCTTTCTTCACAGTTCTCATTATTGAACTTTCAGCTGAGAGCTTTCTTCACAGTTCTCATTATTGAACTTTCAGCTGAGAGCTTTCTTCACAGTTTTCATTATTGAACTTTTAGCTAAGAGCTTTCTTCACAGTTCTCATTATTGAACTTTTAGCTAAGAGCTTTCTTCACAGTTCTCATTATTGAACTTTTAGCTAACAGCTTTCTTCAGTTCTCATTATTGAACTTTCAGCTGATAGCTTTCTTCACAGTTCTTATTATTTAACTTTTAGCTAACAGCTTTCTTCACAGTTCTCATTATTGAACTTTCAGCTGAGAGCTTTCTTCACAGTTCTCATTATTGAACTTTTAGCTGACAGCTTTCTTCACAGTTCTCATTATTGAACTTTCAGCTGAGAGCTTTCTTCACAGTTCTCATTATTGAACTTTTAGCTAAGAGCTTTTTCACAGTTCTCATTATTGAACTTTCAGCTGAGAGCTTTCTTCACAGTTCCCATTGAACTTTCAGCTGAGAGCTTTCTTCACAGTTCTCATTATTGAACTTTTAGCTAAGAGCTTTCTTCACAGTTCTCATTAATGAACTTTTAGCTAACAGCTTTCTTCACAGTTCTCATTATTGAACTTTTAGCTAACAGCTTTCTTCACAGTTCTCATTATTGAACTTTTAGCTAAGAGCTTTCTTCACAGTTCTCATTATTGAACTTTCAGCTGAGAGCTTTCTTCACAGTTCTCATTATTGAACTTTTAGCTAACAGATTTCTTCACAGTTCTCATTATTGAACTTTCAGCTGAGAGCTTTCTACAGTTCTCATTATTGAACTTTCAGCTGAGAGCTTTCTTCACAGTCCTCATTATTGAACTTTTAGCTAAGAGCTTTCTTCACAGTTCTCATTATTGAACTTTTAGCTGAGAGCTTTCTTCACAGTTCTCATTATTGAACTTTCAGCTGAGCTTTCTTCAAACTAACAGCTTTCTTCACAGTTCTCATTATTGAACTTTTAAACAGCTTTCTTCACAGTTCTCATTATTGAACTTTTTAGCTAACAGCTTTCTTCACAGTTCTCATTATTGGACTTTCAGCTGAGACTTTCTTCACAGTTCTCATTACTGGACTTTCAGCTGAGAGCTTTCTTCACAGTTCTCATTATTGAACTTTCAGCTAAGAGCTTTCTTCACAGCTTTCTGTTTTATAGACTTTTATTTACAAGGTATTTGTGTCAAAGCCCGGTAGGGGGTTAGTGCCGTCAGTGCATCTCACGTAGTGCACTGTAGGCATTAGTTAAGGTTCTTTAAAGCGTCCCTTCGGCCCTTAACTGCAGCCCCTTTCATTCCTTTTACTGTACCTCTGTTCATATTCTTTCTTCTGTCTGACTTTCCACCCTCTCTGACAATTGTTTCATAGTACAACTGCGAGGTTTTCCTCCTGTTACGCCTTTCAAACCTACCTACTCTCAATTCCCCTTCCAGCTCTGAATGACCTCATAGGTCCCAGTGCTTGGCGTTTGATCTAAACTCTATAATCCATTCCATTCCATACATAGGGACCACGAAACTCAAAGTCTCGCCTTTTAAAAAATATCACTTAATCCCATTATAAACCAATGAATTAATTGCTTTTAGGTTTTTTCAATACCCCTGCTAGACAATTACTGTATTTTTTTTTTTTACTGAACGGTCTAAAAGACTATGCATTAGTTTTCTGTCATTAAGGAGATGGAAGGAATATTCTTATCTACATTTAATTTGTACCCAGTGTAATTCCTTAGTGGAATAATGAACACCCTTCGTGTATATTTCATTTCCCAAGTGAAGAATCATTTCTCCCTCACATTCCGTCGTCTTGTTAGTTTTCCAAACCTTCACATTATGCGCACTGTTACGTCCTCCCTTCTCTCCCGCCCATCAAATGTACCCTTCCTCTCTCTTCTCCCTTGTTTACCCGACGCGTTCCCCTAACTCCTTTCATCCCCGTGGCACACGAGATAAAGACATAGCAAGATGATGTAATTAACCCCCTCACCCGCCAACACCTTTCCCGCCAAGTAATGGCTCGCGTCAACCTCCGGGTGTCGGGTTTCGCGCCATTTGTCTCCCGCCAATTCTCTACCAGGGGTTACGGCAGGAATTCGGAGGTATCTGTTTCTCTCTCTCTCTCTCTCTCTCTTTTCTGTCAGTTGTAAGGCCTGGTAGAGGACGTCACTGGAAACTACGTGCAGGTTGGATTTGCGTGTATGTATGTATGTATGTATGTATATATATATACACGCGTATGTATATATACGTGTATGTATATTGACAGGTGCAAATATAATATATACAGTATATGAATTGGTTATTTTCTGTCAAGTTAAGCCAATAAAATGTGTGTGTATATATATATATATATATATATATATATATATATATATATATATATATATATATATATATATATATATATTTGGATGCTAGACGTGCATTTGATTAGTATGTATATCATGTTTGAGATGGGTTGATATCGATTCTATGTGTAGAATCTGAATTCAGATGGAATAATTGCAGCTGATTTAGTATCAACTTAATATCTCTCATGATAGCCAGGTGGTTACAGTCGACTGCTTACCGTTCTTATCGTTGCATCCAAGCACAAGGCCCAGATTCGAATTCTGTCGAGGCCAGATACATTTATTAATTATACTTCCTTTTAGGTGTCAGGTATTCCCAAGGTACAGTGAATTTTGCATTGAACAGTATACACACACACACACACAAACACACACATATTTATATGTTATATATATATTATATACACATATATATTATGTAAAATGTCCAGAAAATTTTCCGACACTGAAGAAGCTCTGTAACGTCAAAAGGAGACTCCCCATCGATGACGGAAAGGGGGCGTCGGTTTGCCCTCCCATTAAAAACAAAAGGAAGTCTGGGCATGCCCTCGAATGCCAAGGTGTCGTTTCAACCTCTCGTTACTCAGTTGGCACGCTCCTTCTGTCGGCACCTCCGATATTTGTGTGCCTTTTAAAATATTTCATTTTTCTTTCCCGTGGGAGGCCAGATTTTCTCTGTCGTGGATGTCTCGCCATTTCACGAATGATTTTAAGTGCTGAAAGTCGCAGCCGATAGCAAGATGACCTCGAGGTCAGGCATTAATTTTTCCCCGTTTGTTTACGTCGTGTCTAAAGTTCGAACTTCCCGTAGGTGGGTAGAGCCGTCAGTGCGCCTCATGCAGTGCACTGTAAGCATTACTTAAGGTTCTTTGAGCGTGTCTTTGGCCCCTCTTCTAACAGTTGATTCATTGTTCAGCTGCGAGGTTTTCCTCCTGTTACACCCTTCAGACCTTTCTACTCTCAATTTCCCTTTCAGCGCTGAATGGCCTCATAGGTTCCAGCCTTTGGCCTAAATTCTATATTCAGCTCAATTTAATTCGTACAGTTCGAACTCTTAAACTCGCTTTGCATGTCAGTGATCGATCATATATTCCTAAAGTGATCTTTGTTCCAACCTCCTGTGAATGTTGACATTTACGTTTATGTATTTGTTTGTGGTTGCTCGAGCCAGATTACACAGCACTGTGTAACTGAAGCTACAAGATATTTCTGTAGCTTATCCTGGCACACCTCAAGGTTCTGTAACTGATAATAGGATCCGGTGGTTGAATGTTCTCACCTGAGAGGATTAATGAAGAGAACTTTCCGCACTCGCCTCAACCCTAGATCACATCCCCTTCACTTTCTGTATCAGTGAATGCCTAAGCTTATGGTATGGAGTCCTGTTATGGATTACATTAACAAGGATTAGCTCTTGATGCCACTTTTTAGTTTTCTGTGAAAGAAAACTATTGTGCCAGCTTTGTCTGTCCGTTCGCACTTTATTCTGTCCGCACTTTTTTCTGTCCGCCCTCTCATCTTAAAAACTACTGCAGCTCGAGGGCTGCAATTTGATATGTTGATTATCCACCCTCCAATCATCAAACATACCAAATTGCAGCCCTCTAGCCTCAGTAGTTTTGATTTTATTTAAGGTTAAAGTTAACTATAATCGTGCATCTGGCAGCGATATAGGACAGGCCACCACCGGGCCGTGGTCAAAGTTTCATGGGCCGCGCCTCATACAGCATTATATCGAGACCACCGAAAGACAGATCTATTTTCAGTGGTCATGATTATACGCTGTACAGAAAACTCGATTACCCCGAAGAAATTTCGCGCATTCTTTACTTGCTATATTATTGAAACGACATTAAACTCATTATTATATATATATATATATATATATATATATATATATATATATATATATATATATATATATATATATATATATAATATAAATGAAAATATAGAGGAGGTCTAATTGGTATGTGATCTTAAGGCATTTGTTTTTAAATGGAGATTTCCCACCCCAAATTTATGAGTATATATCAGAAATATTTAGGAAAAAGTATTGTTGGTTTGCTTCGTGGTAGATGGAAGAGGCGAGTCGTTGCTGGAGGTATATATGATTGTTATCCTTTTGAAACGAGAATAAGATCACGAAGGAATCATAAAAGTAGTTGGTTCAAGTCAGGTGGTAAGGCATGAGAATAACAGTCAATGGAGGAAAAGCAACCGCAAATGAAGAAGAACCAATACCTTTAAGTGGTAAGATGATGAAGTAAAGTGAATATTGGAAGCTGAGTACCATGACAAACTATCCCGTAGCGGGGTAGCGCCGTCAGTGCGCCTCACGTGGTGCACTGTTGGCGTTACTTAAGGGTCTTTGCAGCATCTCTTCGGCCCCTAACTGCAACCTCTCTCATTTCTTTTACTGTACCTCCTTTCATATTCTTTTTCTTCTATCTGACTTTCCACCCTCTCTAAAAATTGTTCTCTAGTGCAACTGCGAGATTTTCCTTCTGTTACACCTTGAAAACCTTCTTACTCTCAATTTCCCTTTCAGCGCTGAGTGACATGATAGGTCCCAGCGCTTGGCCTTTGGCCTAAATTCTATATTCTATTCTGGTCCTTCATGAAAAACTACAGTAAATCATGTTCTGTTTTACAGAAGGTAGAGTGAGACAGCCAAGAAGGTGAGAGAGGAAAAAGAGGGGCAATCGTACTTCACCTGACTTGGTCAGAGTGACTGTTGGATTTCCTTTCCTTCTGCTCGGAACAGAAATGCTCATCCTTACAACACTTTGCTAGGAATGTGTCTGTTTCAGATTTGGTAAAAAAGATGTGTTACTTCTGAAGGTATAACAAGGTATGAAGTATAGATTACATTTACATCCTTCGTGGCAGAAGCCTAAAACTCCATTCTTCGGAATCTAGGCTTAAAGATTCTTGCCTTCCAATGGAAAATGTCCAGAACCAGTATAGGCAGATGGGATCATATAGTTCATTGTGACCAATATATATATATATATATATATATATATATATATATATATATATATATATATATATATATATATATATTATTATTCTTACTATTTTCACCATGGGGTTTTAATGTTCTGGTTCACAGAGCAAGTCATTTGGGATGAGGCTGCTAGTCCTCTGCCCCTCTCCCTCCTCTGACTGTAAGACAAGACAGTCAACTAATTCACTGCATGAGAGAGAGAGAGAGAGAGAGAGAGAGAGTTAAAATAGCCACCCTCTAACTCCCTCTTCTCTTCCTCCCGGAACGTCGTAAAAACCTGGCTTTCACACCCAGAACCCAACCTCTAACGAAGGTGTTGAGCCATATGGCGACATCTGGCAGATTGATGTCCCGAGTTCATGACACTTTATTATTGTACTAATTACCTGGGCCGACCGACGGAGGCTCTGAGTTGGGGAGGAATGCAGAGTGCGTGACCTGCACTAAAGGGAATTTATTTTATTTTAACTTTTGTATAATTTACTTATTGAGAGTCTAAGCATACATTCGTAAGACATTCCATCATGTACTCACGCAGATATGTAATGTATAGTCTACCGTATATTCTATTTTAAACGGTATAGGGAGTTTGCCTTAATGGGAAGTTGTTCTAGAGAAAGAAGAACACCACTGCGGCTGTCACATTCTTACTTTTTACAGCTGAATCGAGGGGAACCCCCCGAATG
Organism: Macrobrachium rosenbergii; assembly: GCF_040412425.1. Taxonomy (NCBI): domain Eukaryota; kingdom Metazoa; phylum Arthropoda; class Malacostraca; order Decapoda; family Palaemonidae; genus Macrobrachium; species Macrobrachium rosenbergii. The sequence continues at coordinate 49,336,168 of NC_089766.1, forward strand.
GAAAACTCCCAAAGGACTACCTATATCACACTCCTTCAGTACTGCTCAGGTCCCCCACTAACCGCCATTTCTATTACATGCTAGTGTTACATGCACATTAAGACAGTTTCTTGCAAGTATCACTACCACCCCCTTTATCCAGTTCTTTCTAGGTCTTCGTCTCTTCCTCCCTCCAAAGACGTCAGACTTGTACACAGTGTTCACCGGCCACTGTCCTTCCATTCTCTCCACAAGACCATATCATCTCATAACACTGGTTCGTCCTGTCTCCCATGCGAACCTTCCTACCATTGCTATGTGAATTTTCTTTCTCAGTTTTCCCATTTTTTTATGCCTCGTGGTCTGAGTAAATAGGTTTTTTTATACTTCAACCTGTCTTTTCTTTTGCACTGAAAATCCAAGCTTCACTTTCATATAGCAGCACGGGCTCAGTAATCCCTATATATATATATATATATATATGTATATATATATATATATATATATATATATATATATATATATATATATATATTATATATATATCAAACCTATAAATATATACTGCATAAATTTATATAAATGTATGTACAGTATATATATATATATATATATATATATATATATATATATATATATATATATATATATATATATATATATATATATATATATATATATATATATATATATATATATATATATATATATATATAACTGAACCATTCAAATATAATAAACTGAATGGAAAAGTTGAGAATTCCGTTTCTTGAGGGCATCCATAAACTCATCTGCTTCTCATTCACTCAGTACTATTATTATTATTATTATTATTATTATTATTATTATTATTATTATTATTATTATTATTATTATTATTATTATTATTATTATCATTATTATTAATGTTTTCTTGTTTTCAGTCGTTATTATTGTTGAAGTGTTTCTATTCTAGTTTTTTGTAGTTTTTATGGTTTTATTTCGCTCCGCAAAAGGTGCTTTGTCAGTTTCCTGATAAGAGGCTTTCATGATAATTGTCACTGTGGATGTTTCCACTGGCCGCTCAACTGGAACAGATAACGATTTCGCTCTTCCGAACTAGATATGTTTCTTTCTTTCGCACTGTAATTTCGTATTATTTATCAATCCTGAATTGAATCATTGGAATCATGCTGTAAAAAAACGTTCGATTTTTTTTCATCCTTTTGGTTTCATTTTATTTTAGAGAAAATGATGGAAAGATAAGGGATTATTATTTTGCTCGGTTATCCAGCCTTATCTTCTCTCTCTCTCTCTTCTCTCTCTCTCTCTCTCTCTCTCTCTCTCTCTCTCTGTTGGTTTCTCTCACTATCTGTGAGTGATTTGAGTACGTCCCTATAATCCCACCTTGCTCTGGTAGATCCAAGCAGTGTATTGTATGCCAGGTGGTCATTCGACTGTGGTGGGTTCTATTCGAAGAGGGAGAGAGAGAGAGAGAGAGAGAGAGAGAGAGAGAGAGAGAGAGAGAGAGAGATATCAAAATTAACAGTCGTGGGCGACAATTGCTCTATCCAAAAATATATAACCCATTAACGGAATTAATTGTAGAGAACCTTGACTTAGTAAACCTGCAGCATTTGTGAACAGGTGTTTACCGTAAGCGCTATTTCTGGTATCCAGATCTGAAATGAACCTCGGGGAGATCGACGGAATAGCGACCATAAAGAAAGAGGGGTGCGATGGATAACAGCTCATGACTAGTTAAGGATTTTTCCTTCTACATTCTAGATAGATGAGGAATTTTTTTCCTGCTTCTGTGTTTCGCGGCTTACAGTGTCCCACTAACAGGCGGATCTGTCGTTTCTTGTTCTGGATAGAATTATCTTTTCTCTCTGTATGTTTGGATGTATGTATGTATGTATGTTTTTACAGTACCTTTTTCCCTAAGAATGGTTGGCTCCAGAAGGTGTTCTGCTTTTAGTTGTCAACAAGCCTTCTGGGATGAGGCCTCTAGCCCATGACCTTTTTATTAACCTTGGTTACGACTAGCACCTCTTTAGTCAACAAGGGCACACCGCGTAAATCCTCCTACATGGGCCATGAGATTTCATTCACAGGGTCCATTGACTTGAAATTCAAGCTTCCAAAGAATATGGTGTTCATTAGGAAGTAAGAGAAGGTGCAGTGCAGACCATCATGCGTAGATGTGTAGTATTAAATGAGATCGTTTATTCATCCGTCTGTCATTGTTGCTGTCATAATTAATATCAAACCTCCTTGTGAACTGCTGTGGTGAGAGTATTCTGTAAACAAGTTGTCTGTAAAATCTCCATATTAACAACACTCTTAGATGACTAGTTTTTCATCGATAGTACAGTCTGAACCAAGCCAAATATAGCGTCTGTTGGTACTATTTCATGAACACAGGATATAACTATTCAGCAGAATATATATACATGGCTTTGTGGCCAGTCGCTGAAATGTGTAAAACAGCCAAACCCAATTCAGTAAAAAAGTGGTTGGTAGTGGGGAAATAAGCAAAGGTAATGTTATAAAGTTTTTCACAAATGTTTACAGGTAAGGGAGATCTCTCACACTTCAAACAACTCTTGTCATTATGCAGCTGCCTTATATAGTATCTGATGATCTAGTTGTTACAGGTCTCCTCGAAACTGATTGATTGCAGGTGACACTGAAATAGTACAAACATTTTTCCTCCCCGTAGGGGGTTAGTACCGTCAGTGGACCTCACGGGGTGCACTGTATACGTATTGCTAAAGGTTCTTCGCAGCGTCCCATCGCCCCCTAGCTGCAACCCCTTTCTTCCTTTTACTGTACCTACGTTCACATTATCTTTCTTCCATCTTGCTATCCACCCTCTCCTAACAATTATTTCATAGTGCAACTGCGAGACTTTCCACCTGTTAACCTTTCAAACCTACCTTCTCTCAATTTCCTTTCCAAGGCTGAATGACCTCGTACGTCCCAGTGCTTGACCTTTGTCCTAAACTATATTCCAATCCAGTCCAACGACTTCCCCATATGGCTAACTTATCAAAATGGTAGCATGTAAAATTTGTCTTGATCACAGTTCCGGTTAAAGGAATGGTGAAGATAATTCATACATATTATTAATCAGTATTTAATTGATTCATAATTATGATAGTTGATGTGATTGCCGCAGCCGTGTAAGCAGTTGGCTGCTTATTCGTGATGTCGCTGTTTGTATTCAGTGAATGAGCTGGATGGTGATCACATCTCTCCCTTATCCTTCGCTAGTTGACCCAACCTGGAATGATAAATAATAAAGAGGTTAAAGGTGCCGTTGGAATGATCAAGGAAACAGCTGGGAATAGTTGGGTTAAAGTCAGATGACGACAAGGAGCACATGGAGGTTCCCCTGTCCAAATCCAGTGATGGATAATGGACGGTGGCTTGAAGATGGTACTTGAATGATGCAGAGGTTGACCTTTGTTGGATCATGAATAACACTTCAAATAACATTTTTACTATTCTATCTTTCTGTGCCGGCTTTGTCTGTCCGTCCGCACTTTTTTCTGTCCGCCCTCAGATCTTAAAACCTACTGAGGCTAGAGGTCTGCAAATTGGTATGTTGATCATCCACCCTCCAATCATCAAGCATGCCAAATTGTAGCCCTCTCGCCTCAGTAGTTTTTATTTTATTTAAGGTTAAAGTTAACCATAATCGTGTTCTGGCAACGGCATAGGCCACGCCACCACCGGGCAGTAGTTAAAGTTTCATGGGCCATGGCTCATACAGTATGCCGAGACTACCGAAAGATAGATCTGTTTTCGGTGGCCTTGATTATACGATGTACAGAAAACTCGATTGCGCCGAAGAAACTTCGGCGGATTTTTTACTCATTATTATCATCATTTTGAAAGCTTGGCCATGGTCCTAACGACCACAAGTCTCAATGTACCCAAATGTAGACTCACGCGTATAGGTGTAAGTGAAGGAGACTGTCTGCCTGTATATGTCCACCTACCCTTGAGTCTGATTGTCACTATACCTTCTTATTCTTAGCTTCTTACGCTCACCTTGTCATTAAACTCATAAATGCATAGACGTGCATGAAGGTGGAAAATCCGTGAATGACACTACTTATCTTGTCTTTGCAACTCTTACACGGTTTTTTCGTCAAACGTCTACCCCTTTGAAGGAATTTCAGTTAATCTGTGCTTTTGGCCCCTAGCTGCAACCCCTTTCGTTCCTTATACTGTACCTCCTTTCATATTCTCTTTCTTCCATCTTACTTTCCTCAACCCTCTCCTAACAATTGATTCATAGTGCAACTGCTTTGAGGTTTTCCTCCTGTTACACCTTTCAGACCTTTTACTTTCAATTTCCCTTTCAGCGCTGAATGACCTCATAGGTCCCGGTTCTTGGCCTTTGGCCTAAATTCTATATTCAGTTCAAATCAATTTAGTTAATCTTGGTGAAAAGGCAGACCATCTTTCTTAGATGAGTTTAGAGGGAGATTGTCCATCTGTCTTTATGGTCCGTCAGTGCGTCTGTCATACTTACATTGTTATCTCAAATCCTCCTGCAAGGTTGACTGTTATACATAGATACATGAAGGAGAATATCAGCTGTCTGCCTGGCAGTTTTCAATTTTCCTTAGTTTTGCTAATCTTCGTACATGGCTGAGGCGGGGTGGGGGGTGGGGGAAGGTGAGGTTTAAGCCAGACTTGTTTAATCTTGACATCACTTTTCTCTTACATGGTTTAATTTAAAGGATTTTAGTGATAAGGTAGACCCTCATACTATCCATAAATGTTCATGCAGGAAGATCGTCTGTATGTGGGTACGTTTGTTTGCCTATCACCTTTACCTTGTCGTTTTAACTCGTCCCAGATGGTGAAAATGATATATTTTAGAATTGGTACAAAGGTAGGCAACCATTTATAGCTTTTCATGTAGTGAGACTGCCCGCGTGTGTGCCTGATTTCACCATTAGAAATTCTCCTTGAGAGAATACTTTGTTGTTTTTCTTACCAGTCTGGTTTACAAATCTCGCATTAGGTGGCCCACCTCATCGGAGAAGACTTAATATTTGCGTAATTTTCATTATGGAGATGCATTGAAGAAAATAAAAAGATCCCGCCCTGCTATTCTTCTTGTGAAAATAACAAACACAAAGTACGTCTCGTGGATGGATGCAGCAGCTTAATTTCAAAAGATAAACAATGAACAGCAAGAGGCAGGAGACTTACAAGAAGAAAAATGGGTGTCGCAGTGTGTGTGTCTCTTGGGGGGGGGGAGTGGGTTGGGGTTTGGAGGTTGGAGTAGGTTAATGGCTCCTGAAGAGGCTTTTATGTGTGTGTGTGTGTATTGGAGTGGCTTGAGTGAGAGGAAGTAATTGCACGGGAGTCTTCTCTTCAAATCAGTTTGAAGAGGGTAAGTAGAGCTGTGACTCATGCTGTGAATGCTACATATCTGGTGTACTTCTCTCTCTCTCTCTCTCTCTCTCTCTCTCTCTCTCTCTCTCTTTAACTGCACAAATGCACACGCACATGGATGTTACTTTGTAACAAATGTTTATATGAAAATGTACAATTCATCCATTTACATTTTATTGTAATTCATCGTATTAATGTAGACTTGGATAATACACTTGGTTGGAGCAGGATTAACTTCTTTCATTTTAATGTTCTTTAACCTAACCTAACTTAACCTTCATAGCATTATTTGAAAATATGTGAAATGGACCTCTCCGACCTTGGGAATAATTACTACTGTTGTTTTGGAAAGATGATAATATACATGACTGGCGAAGTCTGCTTTGAATAATGTGCGTGTGTGTGTGTGTGTGTGCGTGTGTGCTCTATAGGCGACACAGTAACTAGCCTACTTCTCACAACAGTTTCTTGAGATCTGTATTGGACTTATTCTTCCTTATATATATATATATATATATATATATATATATATATATATATATATATATATATATATATAGAGATAGATATAAACATAGAGAGAGAGAGAGAGAGAGAGAGAGAGAAAAGAGTTGCATCGTGAGTTACATAATTCATTTTAAAAGAGCGTCCCCAGACCGTTCTTTCCTCTCGCTGTTTCGAACGCAAGTCTTTTCATTAGTCATAATAATAGCCACCACTGCACTAAAGACACAGGGAAGCAGACACATTATACACCTTCACTATCGCCACGTGAATATATTTATAGAATCCTATTATTATTATTATTATTATTATTATTATTATTATTATTATTATTATTATTATTATTATATTATATCCGTGAGACAAACAAACATATACGATTTCACTACCATGATGTGAATTTATTTATGGAATATTATTATTATTGTTATTATTATTATTATTATTATTATTATTATTATTATTATTATTATTATTATTATTATTATCATTATTATTATTATGATGATGATGATGATGTCAGTGGCGCCTTAAGCGAATGCACGCGACGTCTTGAATATTATTATTATTATTATTATTATTATTATTATTATTATTATTATTATTATTATATATCATGTCCGTGACGCCTTAAAGGAATGCACGCGACGTCTTAAATATTATTATTATTATTATTATTATTATTATTATTATTATTATTATTATTATTATTATTATGTCCGTGACGCCTTATAGGAATGCACACGACGTCTTGAATATTATTATTATTATTATTATTATTATTATTATTATTATTATTATTATTATTATTATTATTATTATTATTATTATTATGTCCGTAACGCCTTAAACGAATGCACGCGACGTCTTAAATATTATTATTATTATTATTATTATTATTATTATTATTATTATTATTATTATTATTATTATTATATCCGTGACGCCTTAACAAATGCACGCGACATCTTGACTATTATTATTATTAATTATTATTATTATTATTATTATTATTATTATTATTATTATTATTATTATTATTATAGTGTCCGCGAGCGACGACGGTCCTGAACGAGCAAGCGAGGTCCACCTGCACTTGCAGCACCGTCGGCGCCTTTGATGCGGAGGATCGTTGCAGAAATTAGCATCTCGATTTTTTTCCCCTTTTCCCTTTTTTGGCGTCGCCTACGACACCTGGGCAGTTTATTGCCGTACTCTGATGGACCTTGTGATAAAAGGTGTCTTCGCTGAGAAATGTCACTTTATAGACTGGAATTACATTGTCTCTGCTTATAGAGGTCTTGCCGCCGCCGCCGCCGCCGCCTCTGCCTCTTCTCTCTCTCTCTCTCTCTCTCTCTCTCTCTCTGGCTGTTTATCCAGCGAAGAAATGCTCTTTTAGCTTTTCCATTTTTCCAAAAATATAATTATATAAATATAATTACAAAAATAATTTAAATAGTTATGATTATATAAATATATTATATATATATACTATATATATATATATATATATATATATATATATATATATATATATATATATATATATATATATATATATATATATATATAATTTACATAGATCATTTGCTAATTTGTTATTACAAATCTGTCTTCAGTGATTTACTTTTTATCCTTTTTCTTTTTTTAAGCCTTTTAGTCTACTATACATTACTGTCGATGTATTATTATTATTATTATTATTATTATTATTATTATTATTATTATTATTATTATTATTATTATTATTATTATTATTATTATATTTAAAAACTGGCATTAGCTGGCAAAACAAGTTACCACCGAGTAAAATGTCATTATGTGGAAAAGGAACAATACAAAGAAAATGACAAATAAGTCAAGAGGAGGCAACAAACGTATATACAAGTATATTTAGTAATACATAAAATACTTAAGTCCAGGGAACAGTTTTTAAAGTTGTTTGACACCTCCGTAGAATGATTAGCACCTGCATCATCGACACCCCAGGAAAGCATTTTTCCGCTCATCACTCTAATTTACTTCACTTATTTCTGATTCTGTCATTCGGGAGAGTTTTGCTCCTAAATCCTTAGATCAAACCTAACGTCAGATCACTCCGTAGGGGGCTATAGTGTCGTCCGTGCACCTATTGCTGTGCACTGTTGGCATTACTTAAGGTTCTTTGCAGCGTCCCTTCGGCTCCTAGCTGCAGCCCCTTCATTCCTTTTACTGTACCTACATTCATATTCTCTTTCTTCCATCTTACTTTCCACCCTCTCCTAACAATTGATTCATAGTGCAGCTGCGAGGTTTTCCTCCTGCTACATCTTTCAGACCTTTAGACTGTCAATTTCCGTTTCAGCACCGAATGACCTCGTAGGTCCCGGCGCCTGGCTTTTGGCCTAAATTCCATATTCTGCCTCTATCTAACATCAGGTTACTGGTAATGTGTTTGTTCCTTTAGTAAAGTACTTTTGACGAAAATCAGTAGTTTATCGGCTAATCTCATTGACGGGTAGGTTAGCAGTGATTGTTTTTCTGTTCAAAGTCGACGTAAAATAGCTTTCTTGTTTACAAGCAAGTTATTGAAATCCTGACACGTGGTGGTGCTGACTTCTAATAAGTAAATGAAGAAATGTGAAATAAAATTGTGCATGGTGCACTGGTTACTATAAAAGCAAACTATTCCTGTTAGGAATGCAAGCATAAATCACAAGTCATCTGTAAAAAAAAAATCATTTGACAAATAACGTTAGTACATTTAACTGTCGTTGAATTACGTCAAACGAATTTCCCTGATTTGTTATTTATGGCAAAGAGAGTGTCGCAAAGGAAGTACCCACGATGGTAAAACGTTAATGTTCTGTCTTGATGTTCTTCACCCCGAGATTTGGCTTTGCTAGTTATAATAGCGTAGCATTACTTTTTGATAGGTTACAATATGTTCTCTATATAATGCATATGGAAACGAACTTAGATTTTCTTGCGATTCTGCTGAATTATTATTGTTATTCACAAGGTGACCCCTACTCATATGGAACAATCCCACCAAAGAGGCCATTGACTTGAAATTCAAGATTCCAAAGATTATGGTGCTCATTAGGAAGTTAGAGAAGGGTGAAGAAATCTCACTTATTAAAAAGAGAACAAAAAATAAATAAATAGATAAAAATGTATTAAAATGCAAGGAGAATAGTATTAGGGTAGTAATGCATTGCATCTTCGCTTGAGCTTTTGAAGTTGCAGTTGCACATCCTCAAGGAGACTGTCCCACAGTAGAGCGGTGTGAGGAGGAATAAAGGACCTCTGGAATTGGGAAGTTCGACAGCGAGGCAAAACGTTTACTGCATATTGGTGCTTCTGCTGTTCAGCGAATCTGGTTGCTGTCGGCAGGAAAAGGGGGTCAGGAAAGTTCTCTATTAAAATACAACTTATGAAAAAAGTGACAAACAAGAGACCATCCTTCGATGGTCCAAGTCATAACTGCAAAAGGAGGGAAAGTCAATGTATTTTACATATATATACTGTATCTGCTTTTGTATTAAAGATTGTTAAAAGCAAAAATTACCCCCCCCCACCATGGTTTTTACATTTGTGAGATTTATATTTTGTACAGCTGAAGTTACAAAATCCTTGTAAACTGATTTTTGGTTTCAGAATTAAAAATTTTTTAATTATCAACGTTCTTCAACGTACAGTATTACGTTTCTACATACCTAGGAGAGTGAGGTAGAGCGCTAGGGACTCGCTGATTCCTGGAGAATCGCAGTTTTATCTTCTGAAAGCAATTCATATAGAACTTGCCAAAAAAGTAAGTCGTCCGTGGACGTGAGATAAACAACAAACGCCGGATCTTTTTTGGGGGATTACTCTTATCTTTGGGACGATCGGTGTTCTGAGCCTGAGAAGTTTGTGATGTTTCTCAGGTATGACTCCCATTATGAAAATTGTCTGCTGTCAGATTTGTAAAGACAATCCAATAAGTTTGCTGGAAAGGTAACGTGACCTTTGCAAAGGCATGCGAGCACGGATTGAATAATAATAAACATTCTGCCATGCTATTATGCTGAAAGGCCACAATAGCCTCTCTTTCTGTTGCGTTTCATTCTTATTGACATCCACAATAAATTCTTGTCGTCGTGATAATGGAATTACGTATATTCCTGCACCGACTGTGAAACCTGCGTGATTTGATGGACGCTAAAAGACTTTGCAGAGACCTTTTGCATCGCAGATGAGTAAACAAAAGGGAACATTCGACGGAGAAGTTAACGAAGCTTAGGAACATTAAAAAATGGGTAACATATGGTAGATAGAATATAGAATTGAGGCCAGGCGCTGGGGTCTACGAGGTCACTCAGCGCTGCTGAGAGGGAAATTGACAGTAAAAAGGTTTGAAAGGTGTAACAGGAGGAAAACCTCGCAGTTGCACTATGAAACGACTGTTTAGGAGAGGGTGGATAGGAAGATGGGCGAAAGAGAATATGAACTGAGGTACAGTCAAAGGGGGCCGAAGGGACGGCGCTGCAAAGAACCTTAAGTGATGCCTCTTTCATGGGTCGCTTATTAGTCAGTAGCTGCTCCCATCGATGAAGATCCGAGATAGGTGCGGCATATTTATCAAACTTCGTTTCGTTGCCTCCTCCAAATCTTTGTAAACTAACTTTTCTTCCCTTCATTAGGGTATTTGGCTATGAAACCCTAAAATGTAAAGAGTACAACTTCATAGACAATAGGAAGTACATAGACTTTAGCATCTCGAAGCGAGCCGGTGTGAAGGTGGAGGTTGAAGAGGTGTGGCTGTGAGATGGTTGAGTCATATTTTGGATGGAAATGATAGTGAAAGTTGTCGAAGAAGGGGGTGACTGGCAGGAGGCGAGTAAAGAAATGTAACAAAGAAAAACCTGATGGAAAAAAAAGATGTTCGCGATGACATTATGAATTATTAATATTATTCAAATGTATGATAACTCCATAAAATGAGACAACGAAAAGTAGACGGAAAAATACTTAATCTTTGAAAATAACGCTTCGCGTACGGTAAATACCGTGGCATTTTCTTATGGGAAGAAAGCCTCGGTTATAAAAAAGAAAGTATACGTTCTAATTAAAGCTTTCTTTTAACCTTGTGGACTAAAGTTCACTAAAACAATACATTAATATGCAGACATTCGGGAGCTCGGTTAAGAAGCGGGCATTATAAGAGGCACATATACCGAAAAGGGCCGCATGGTTTGGATCAGAAACTGTGGAAGGCATCCTGTTAGTGGAGGGGTTCTGGGGATATGGTGTGCGGGTATATAGGGGAGAGGTGGCGGCGGGGGGAAGGGGAGGGGTGGGGGGGCAGCATCATAAACTCTGGCTGTGGATGAGGTTTGGTTATCAGGCGTTGTGGGCAGGAGAGCTGGGCCGTCCATTTCTCCCCTGACGGCCGAACACGATCTCTCCATTTTGTCTATGAGGTCTCAGCCGTGTCTTCTCAGACTAGCACCTCTCTCTCTCTCTCTCTCTCGGACTTTTTGGAAACTCATCTCCCAGCCTCCCTCCTCTTATCTTTATCTCTTTTTCTCGTTCTTTTATTTCACTTAAGGAAGAGGATTCTACCTGATTTGTTCCTCGAGGTGAAGGAGAAAAGGGGGAGCCGGGATGTGGTGTTTATAAGGGTGACGGTAGACAGGGATGGAGAGGGAGAGAGGGATTGGAGGAGGAGGCTGAGGCGGACAAGGCCGCTAGTTTGATTTCTCTATTAAAGTCTATTAGGCGCACTGCGGCTGACTTAATAGGGGCCGTGGCCGCCCTTTCCCGCCGTGGAAAATAAAAAGTGGTGGGTGTGAATGACTTCTCTCCGGATAACGACGACCTCCTCTCCGGATAGCGATCGTAACGATCGCTTCGTGTACACCCACAGGGCGATTGGTAGATCGCCGTAAATCGCCGGCCTTTTATCTCTCAGATTATAAACTTTTAGCTCAATAATCACCAGGTGGGCTGAATGGAAGAATTTTTTTATATTTTTTTTTTCTTGACTTGTTTTTCGTAGGGCAGGGTGGAAGAAGCCTTGGCAGTTCTCTTATCAGAAGTCTTCTGGAACTGGGCAAATAGCGAGCAGCCACACAGCTAAATTATTGGCAGCCTTATCTAAATAATACCGGTCAGCCGGGAAATCTAACCCCTCTTTGACACCCCTAGATAGACGAAGAGAGAGAGAGAGAGAGAGAGAGAGAGAGAGAGAGAGAGAGAGAGAGAGAGATGAATTCCTACATCAAGTATCGTGAGACGTTAGTAAAACACGGGCTGTGTACAGATGAGAAAATAGCCTCTGGTAAAACTGTACCATTATATAGTGAATGTCAACAGTATTATGATAATCTACCAAAAGCCAAGTGTTGCATAGTAACACATTTTCTTACGTAATGTCATTCCTTTCTCTTTTTGTATCAGCCGTATCTCATATCGACGAAGTCACTGACTCCGGATAATAGTTATGATGATCGTAGTAATAACAATAAAGCCTAAAAGCCAGACGCTGTGTCGAACCATTAAACAGTTTAGAGAGAGAGAGAGAGAGAGAGAGAGAGAGAGAGAGAGGGAGAGATAAAGGGTTCCTAACAATTTGTTAGGCCAACTAATAAACTTCAGAGTAGGGAGGGGGGACCCCTAACCATGCAACAGACCCCTGCTGTTGGCTTCCTGTCTCTGCCCTGACTGCAACCTCCGTGGGGGGGGGGGGTTAGTGCCGTCAGTGCACCCCACGTGGTGCACTGTAGGCATTACTCAAGGGTCTTTGCAGCGTCCCTTCGGCACCAATCTGCGACCCCTTTCATTCCTTTTACTGTACCTCCGTTCATATTCTCTTTCTTCCAACTCACTTTCCACCCTCTCCAACAATTGTTTTATAGTGCAGCCTTTCTGTTCTCAATTCCCGTCTCAATGCTGAATGACCTCATAGGTCCCTGCGCTTGCCCTTTGGCCAAAATTCTATGTATTCCCAGACAAAATACAATGTGTATCCATGTTTTTTTTTTATTTTTGCCATTTAACATTAGTCTACGGGACATGAACTTCATATTTAGACCTGCTATTTTCCAGCCCAGGCCCGGCCTCCCAAACCACTGGCTGGCCCAAATATACAATGAGTATGCAGAATGAGGGTACCTTGGTTTGAGCTTCGAAATGGCACGTAACGTCCTAACGGTCGGAATTTACCATGCTAAGCATTTTTTATGTCAGGGGTACACTAGTCAGATAATAATTATCAGTCAAGAAAAACTGGCAGAAGTTACGCCACGGTACATAACACCACGCCTCTTTGTTCACGGGGAGGGCCGTTGCTTAGCTTGGCGAAGATGTGCTTTCGATCAAATTCTTTTTGTATATTCATCTACTCTTTATTTTTTAAAATGTTTTTTTTTGTGGATTTCATATTAATTTTCATTACAGTTTGTGATTGTCTTGTAAGCTTCCCAAAGCAATAGGTTTTGCGGCTTCGTTAACGATACGTGTGTCGCGTGAGTGGGACTAGATTAAACAAGTATAATATGCGCTGAAGTTTCGAGTTTTCTGTACAGCAGCTACAGCTTATAATCAAGGCCACCGAAAACAGATCTATCTTTCGGTGGTCTCGGTATAATGCTGTATGAGCCGCGGCCCAGAAGCACGATTATGGCTAACTTTACCTTTAATAAAATGAAAACTACTGAGTCTAGAGGGCTGCAATTTGGTATGTTTGATGATTTGAGGGTGGATGATCAACATTCCAATTTGCAGCCCTCTAACCTCAGTAGTTTTTAAGATCTGAGGGCGGACAGAAAAAGTGCGGACAGAAAGAAGTACGGACGTACAGACAAAGCCGGCACAATAGTTTTCTTTTACAGAAAACTAAAAAACAACAGTGCAAGTTCTGTATTGAATCCAGGGGAGAAGACATCAATCTGTCCTCTTCCAGTCCCTGGAAATTTTTAAATATGGTTCAGGTTCAGTTCCATTGACTCGTTACGTCGGTCTGGATTTTCCTAAAAAAATTTTTTTTTACAAAGTTTGAGCAATAGCAAAATATTGTAGCTGATGTTTAATAATCAATTTTCGTTCTTATATATTTATTGGTACTATCATTATTTATTTATCCCGTTCCGCTCTATGTAAGTATAACCCCACTTTGCTCATTCCCTTCAAACCTGAATGACCAATGACGCGTATATAATTCAGATAAACCTATTGGAGCATTTTTCGTATATAAAGATACGCATGTATGGAAACACAGTTCTCTCACCATTGGTGACTAAATCAAATGTACATAATATATCAGATGTTTTAATGCATCAAGAGGTTCTTTTTTCCCCACCTTCTAACATTCACGAAAATACTGAGCAACATGTGGCTATATGCTAATGAGAGTGCAGAACTGTAATTAGCGCATCATTTATGTTAGCGTGATGTCAGGCAATTTATGGTAATAAATTTTAGTATTATAAAGAATATTTATGTCTCTGTTATGACCACGAACACACGCTCAAAATACAAATATTGCAAACTGACATGCATTATTTAAAAACTTGTAAATTATATTATAAATTATATTAATGGGTTTTAATTTTTGAGGTAACATTGTCTTATGGAAAGGTGAAATGTTTTTAATATTAGGAGGAAGGGATAAGTGGAACACCTCTTAAGTGCTGGCTATATAGAATAGAGTGGAATGGAATACAGAATTTAGGCGGACTGCCTAACGCTGGTACCTGTGAGGTCATTCAGCGCTGAGAGGGAAATTGAAATTAAAAAGGTTTGAAAGGTGTACCAGGAGGAAAACCTCCTGGTACACCTTTTGCACTATGAATCAGTTGTTAGAAGAGGGTGGAAAGTGAGATGGAAGAAAGAGAATATGAACGGAGGTACAGTAAAAGGAATGAAAGGGTTTGCAGCTAGTGGCTGAAGGAACGCTGCAAGGAACCTTTAAGTGATGCCTACAGTGTACCGCAAGAGGTGCACTGAAGCCGCTACCCCCCTACGGGGCTTCATAGTTGGCTACATAATTCTGGTATGATTTTCATATCAATCATCTCTGTTGGTAGTACCATAATACCACGTTTGTCCTTTAAAAATCAGAATTTCAGTCAAGGGCTGGTATTTTCCAGCGTCATAAATAAGCAGGGCTGATGGGGATTGATACTTTCAGAATACCCTGGTGATGGAGAGACCAGTGGTCAAGGTCATACGTTGTACTTTGGGTCTATTTATGGCAGGAGCAATGACTTGGCTCGGCGGAAATTTACCTGCCCAGTGACTTTCTTCTCAAACGTGTCATTTAGTCTTATTATGTCACCATCTATCCTGTAGTTTAAAGCGTTGTTGTATTTATATACCAGATTCATTGATCTATTTTTTCTTTTTAATAAGTGGGATCTCTTCCTTCTGTGTTTCCCTTTAGCTTCTCTTAATTCCTAATGAACACCTTTATATTCTTTGGAAGCTTGAATTTCAAGTCAGTGGCCCCTTTAGTGGGCTTGTTCCATATGAATAGGGTTCATTTTCTGAATGATAGTAATAATTCTGGTTGTTATGAAACCTACCTTATATACTCTTTCCAAACAGAGTTTCCGCTGTGTTATGCTGATGCCCATAGATTTTTTTTTTTATCTTTAAGGCCCCATCCACACGACCAGACTTAGTCCGTTGGCAGAAAAATCTGTAAGCAAACAAAAATCTGTTGTCCAGACGGCCGTGCCTATTATACATAACAACTAACATTTAAAAATAAAAATATTATAAGAATATATCCCGTGGATATCAAGTTACATTTGATTCCAGTGATAAACGTATTATAATCCACATGTTCACGATCTCTGTATATTCCAGTGAATATTTTCATTCACGTGTTACATGTAATTTCTGTAGCAATATAAAATTTATTTTTATGCTTTTCATATTACCTGTTTCTTAAAATAAAATTATTGCATTGTCTCTGCCACATTCGTATGCCTAGCAGTCATGTACATTACTGAACACCGGACAAAGTCTGGTGTCTGTGCTCAAAGCGCTCTACAGACACTTCGGCCATGTGTACGGCGGACAGAAGCTGCGAGTCTTTCTGGCAAAGGACAAGTTTATCGCTTTTGTCTGCGGGCAAAGTCGGGTCGTGTGGACGGGGTTTTAGGCTCCAGGTTTCTCTTGTATAGTCTCTTGCCGCTTTCTCTGAAAAATTCATCGCAATCTGCAAATGGTTTGTGGTAAAAATATGGTTTGCGATAAACAGCATCTACAACAATTCCACCTTTGCTGCTCCTAACAAGCGTTATTCTGTATTTTCATGTATACTCGTATACAATTTGTCTTTTTGGGCATCCATCAGTTACTGAAATCTCTGACTTCGATCGTAACCTGCAGAACTGTGAAGAATGGTGTAAAGAAAGGTTATTGATTTACATTGACATATGATGGGATTGTACCATTTATTCCTTGTTTTTTAGGTTACTGAATAATAATAATAATAATAATAATAATAATAATAATAATAATAATAATGTGGGGTAGGTCCACTACAAAGGTAAACAGTGTTGAATGGCACAATCAGCGTCACTTCAGTTTGTAATCTGTCTCAGAAAACATGAGAAATTGGAGTTTGCACTCTACATGAGCAGTCATTTGCACACAGTAATCTGCCCCGCATTAACCCTAAAAGCATAGATTCGAGCCCTGTCCGGACAAATGCACATAAGATATACAATTGATATGCTTAATATTTGACATTATAAAAAAGGACAAGAGGAGTAATTGATGACTATCTCTCTCTCTCTCTCTCTCTCTCTCTCTCTCTCTCTCTCTCTCTCTCTCTCTATATATATATATATATATATATATATATATATATATATATATATATATATATACAGTATATATGTGTGCTTATGTTTTTGTGTATTGGTAAATATAAGTATATATACATATGTATATATATACTTATATACATTTATGTATATATACATACATGAATCTTTATTACATTTGTTAGGAAATGCTATACCTACTGTAAATGAAATTTTATTTTCGTAAGAAGAAATCTAATATCCTGCTCTCGTCCTCCACTGGAAGAATTTCGAATCCTT
This sequence comes from Macrobrachium rosenbergii, assembly GCF_040412425.1. Classification (NCBI taxonomy): domain Eukaryota; kingdom Metazoa; phylum Arthropoda; class Malacostraca; order Decapoda; family Palaemonidae; genus Macrobrachium; species Macrobrachium rosenbergii. The sequence continues at coordinate 49,353,135 of NC_089766.1, forward strand.
GCCGATAATAAAGTTCTCTACAACTTCTGCAAGTCCAGCTTTCTCCTTTTCCGCCCCTAAGAATCTGCAGCTCGCTCACTTGAACTCTTCCCAGCGGTTCTCATACTCCTGATCCTCTTATTCAGACACCGTTTAATCCTATACGCCTTAAGTGTTCTCGACTCTCGTATCAGTCAAGAGCTGCGCGCTATCTGGCTTAGATCATATTCTTGCGCGATTCCCCTGGGAGTTTGAAACGGATCGGCCCTTCTGGTTTTGCCCGATCATTAAATCCTGCATTCATCCTTCATCCTAACGACGTGCCCTGGCGCAGTCCTTACCAAAGGAGGGTAACTAGATTCTTTTTCTCCCGAAGGGGAGTAGTGCCATCAGTGCACCTCACGGGGTGCGATGTAGGCATTACTAAAGGTTCTTTGCAGCGTCCCTTTGGCCCATAGCTGCAACCCCTTTCGTTCTTTTTGCTGTACCTCCTTCATATTATCATTCTTCCATCTTGCTGTCCACCCTCTCGTAATGGTTATTTCATAGTGGAACCATGAGGTTTTCCTCCTGTTACACCTTTCAAACCTACCTACTTGCTGTACCTCCATGTTATTTTTCTTCCATGTTGCTGTCCACCCTCTCGTAATAGTTATTTCATAGTGGAACCATGAGGTTTTCCTCCTGTTACACCTTTCAAACCTACCTACTCTCAAATTCCTTTTCAGAGCTGAATGACCTTATGGGTTCCAATGCTTGGCCTTTGGCCTGAACTCTACTATATTCCATTCCATTCCATTCCATTCCGTTCCATTCCAGATTGTTTTTTTCATTTTTGAGGTAGCACTGCAGTGCACAGCTGTCTCTGTGGAACTTACGTGGTCCTGTTGTGTTGCCAATATCGAAACTTTTTGAAACTGTTGAAGCTAATCGGCACTAAAACCCAAAGAAGAATAATAATATAATATCGTATTTGACGGGTACCTCCTGATTAGCTTGCTCGTGAACTCAAGTCGGGGTATATTGACAAGTAAAGCAAATACAATCTTTTTTTTTTTTTTCAAAACACAATATATATTATTTACAAAAGATGACCATTGCAAATTAACGAAGTACAACAAAAAAGGATTGACATAGATTCCTTACATTAACACATGAAGGAACAAGGTTTACATTATATTTAGGAGCACATCTTAAAGAAAACACAATAAAGATACACTATCAATAAAGACATTCAAAGAAAACACAATAAAGATACACTATCAATAAAGACATTCAGTTACAATTAAAAATTTATGATTAATACATTTATATGGAAAGCAGTTTCCCAAGGTGTTTTCCTTACATACAATCCTTTCAGTAATATTTCCCTGACTGGGGGACGAAAACAAGGAGTTAATAAGCAGAAAAACACCTTTGACAGGTGAGTTGAGTGGGTGGGTGGCGCCGAAGTACTATTAATAGCACTTTGGGTTTTTTTCTCATCGTGGTTCTGTTCTATTTTGATGCAATCTCAAGACTTGGGTTTTGTTTTGCGAAAGTTATTTAAAGCTAGAGGACTGAGGGACCTTTCCTAGATAGTGACCCCCCCCCAGGGGTTTTCGGGGGTCGTTATCTAGGACTAAAATTTCTTGGGGGTCATTATCTTTATGATATTTACAGTTTTTTGTTTATGTTTTTTACGGTCATCTCCAACGGGCTTGTACTAAACACGCCGCAAAGGTGGATACATGCCGGGTTAAAACCCTTGGGGGTCGCTATCTAGGAAAGATCCGGATTGAAAATAATAATATGAACGTAAGAACTACTATACAGGTTTAATATAATGTTCCTCTTTCAATTAAAGGGCATCTCTTCATTTCTCTGAATAGAGTAATTGTTTAGGGAACCTAAGTACCCATTGAGAAAGAGATTGAGACACGGATGATTGTTCTCTTTAAAGTATGTCGCCATTTCGTGACCATACATAGTATTTTATGTATCGATATTATAGTTTTTAAAATGTACCTATTCCAGGCAACAAATCCTCTTCATGAGTATTTAAGATATAAACGCTCTTGAATGCCAACGTCGTTATACGGTTGTAGTTGTGTCTTTGTTTTTATTAATTAGCATTGTTCAATTTAAATATTTATTAGTTTGTTGACATATAATTTATTATTTCCAGCTGTTCTCCCAATTTTAGGAAACTTTTTTTTGGCTTGATATCTAAATGGCTGCACGTTTCGAAACAACAACAACAACAACAACAATAATAATAATAATAATAATAATAATAATAATAATAATAATAATAATAATAATAATAATAATAATAATAATAATAATAAATGTGTGCAATAAAAATCCACAATTATATAGTACATTATGTAAAATGCACAAAGACTTTCCAACACTTGAACGTTAGCACTGATGAGGAACACCGTTCAGGTGTTCGAAAGCCTTTGTTTATTTTACATAGCAATACATTTACTATATAATTGTGGATTTTTATTACACAGATTGTTTTTTCACGAAATTGTGAATATCTTAGCAGTTATAATAATAATAATAATAAGTAAAACAAAACACTTATGAATTTCAATCATCGCCTGGATTAGAACGAAACAACCCAAAGATATTTCTTTTTAGGAATCTGCATGAACTGTTAACATATTCAGTGGATGAAGAGAATCTGACAAACTATATTTCAAAGGCAAGTTTCCTGTTCTATTTTCTCTTGCATTTTACCTTCGCGAATAAACACTGCAGAATTTTTTTTTCTCAACCTATCAGTCTCTCCCTTGTTAAACGAGACACGTACACAGACATAGGTAGTGAGGGCCCGGGAGGAACAGCGCTCTTATCTTTATCATCTGCTGATCTGACCGTGGATAAGGAGACACTGCAATCTAAATGTCGTTAAAAACAAATAAAAAAGGTAGTGTGAGCGGTACACGGCAGGTGGCCTTTGGAAGAATAACAGAATTTTTAAAAGCTGGGGAACAAGACCCCAAAGAGTTCATGTTCTTTTAAAATTCCAATTTTTTTTTTTTTAATAGAATTGCTGGTATGGATATTACCATCATACCAGGTGTTGCGTGGAAGTGTCCTCATTGCCCTGTGCTGTTCGAGTGGTTGGGTGGAGTTTATGCATTTCTTCCGGGATGCATATCGGATGCAGAATGAATTGGCTCTCGGCCCTAATAGAGATTAAGGACGGATCAGCAAAATTAAGACCTCGGTGATTAGCTGATCCTGCTCCGTGCTTCCGATCTGTGATTCACTTTGCATAGACGTGAGAAAAATGATTTAGGACTTCAAGATATATTTGACAGTATTTCGAGTTACCTATGACTGTGGGCTTCCTTATCTACTGTAATCTAGAGAATTTATGACCTAATGCTGCCTTAAAGCTTGGTATTATTTATTGACAAATAGGATGACAGAATAAATCTGGATCATTCAACTTTCAAAATGTGTCTTTCACTCTGCCAGCTCATCAGGAAATCATTTTAATAGCAGTGTAATGAAACACATGGCATAACACGGCAATGAATCTTAAGAGATAATGACTACAAATTTCCATTTGCAATGCTTTAGGCGAACTTACGAACTCCATTTGAGAAATGGGACGTACCTCATTTCAACACGTAATTCTGTAGTTTTTGTATTTTAAACATGAATTGAAATCAGGCTAGAAGTGGCCCGATGGACTATACCGCTTGTTTTTCGCGAATTCGGAATTTTCTCAGAAACAGCTGATTAAGGTTCTTTGTAGCGTCCCTTCCTCGGCCCCTAGCTGCAACCCCTTTCATTCCTTTTCCTGCACCTCCTCCGTTCATATTCACTTTCTTCAGTCTGACCTTTCACCCTCTCCTAACAATTGTTTCATAGTGCAACTGCTTTGAGGTTTTCCTCCTGTTACACCTTTCAAACCTTCTTACTGTCAATTTCCGTTTCAGCGGTGAATGACCTCATAGGTCCAAGCGCTCGGCCTTTCGCCTAAATTCTATATTCTGTTCTGTTCAACAAGAACTGGAAAAAGGGGGGCGAAGAAATCAGTTCAATCGCGGAGCCTGGGATTTACACATGGGGGGTCAACCACTTTCCTTGTTAGCCAGACCTCTTCTCGCTTCCAGGTATGGAAGATCTTTAATAATCATTAATCGACACCTTCGTGGGATGAAGCCAAAACCAGGTGATCTTTAATAAAGATAATCGGGTTTTGACTTCATCCCGCGATGGTGTCGATTAATGATTATTAAAGATCACCTGGTTTTGGCTTCATCCCGTGATATAGTGTCAATTAATGATTATTAAAGATCACCTGGTTTTGGCTTCATCCCGTGATATAGTGTCAATTAATGATTATTAAAGATCACCTGGTTTTGGCTTCATCCCATTATAGCGTCAATTAATTATTATTAAAGATCATCGGGTTTTGACTTCATCCCGCGATGGTGTCGATTAATGATTATTAAAGATCTTCCGGTTTTAACTTCATCCCGCGATGGTGTCAATTAATGATTATTAAAGATCTTCTGGTTTTAAAAGGGGAAAACTTTTCTTTATGTTCTTTACATTTGTTTTTCCTAACTCGCCGAAGCTGCCTGTGTAAATAAATGAATAAAATGGATGAATAAATAGGTAAATAACTCTCCAAAGAGAAAGAAAATCAAAACTGTTATATACCACATTCATACTTTATTTGTAGATAGTGCATGGACCCCTGTGCGGAAAGCTTCCTCAACATTATCCCGTTCATACACACACACACACACACACACACATATATATAAGTATATGTATATACATAATAATATATATATGTATACGATATATATAATACATATGTATGTACGCATGGGTTTATATATAATATATATACATATATATACATGCATAAATAAATTAATATATGTATGCATATATAGTACATATCAGTGTTTGTATAGCAGTATATAAATTTTTATTTGGGCATTTAGAACATGTAAAACGGCATTTATCCTTCTTATGAATGATAGTACCGAGTTGCATTTGCACTCTCCCATGAATCACAATAACGAAAACCGCAGACCGAGATGGTATCTGTCCCGTGGTATCGGATACCTCATTTATCAGCTCCATTGTGGTCGGATGTTTGTTTGCCAAGGCCATAATATTATTTCGCCTGGAAGAAAGATTGAAAAGAAACACATTAACGTACTTTACGGTGAAGACCACCGTGCTAGTAAAAAACCATGTTAGTTGCGAAGATTTTTATGATTTTTACTATTATTAAAAAGCCATGAATATTCATAGGAATTGGCGTTGATCAAAAAACAAGTAAAAAATGCGCCGAAGTTTCTTCGTCGCTATTGAGTTTTTGTCCGGTGGTGGCCTCAGCCACGGCCCATAAAACTCTTAGCCGCGGCCCATGAAACTCAGCCACGGTCCGGTGGTGGCCTATGTTGTTGGTACCTATATTGTTGCTAGAAGCAGCCCACGATTATGGCTAACTTTAACCTTAATTAAAATAAAACTAGTGAGGCTAGAGGGCTGCAATTTGGTACGTTTGATGATTGGAGGGTGGATGATCAACATACCAATTTGCAGCCCTCTAGCCTCAGTAGTTTTTAAGATCTGAGGGCGGACAGAATAAAGTGCGGACAGACAGACAAAGCCGGCACAACAGTTTCCTTTTACCGAAAACTAGAACTGCAGATAACGTCACAATGAAGCTAAATATTTTTATCAACATCAATATAAGAATTGTAAGATCTGATATCTCAATATATAAAGAATAAATTAACATAAATGAATACATGTGGTAAAATCCGATAATAAAAGAAGATCAGGTACTCGAGAGTACACTCAGCCGAGAAAATTCAAACCGAACGTTGTGGAAGTGACCATCTGGTGCCTTGCCCTAACACAGCCCAAGTTTGAAAACAATGATTAAGCAGATATTCAAGTTTTTAATTAAAGGAATTATTATTGAAGTAGGAGATGGACCCCCGTAGGGGGTTAGTGCCGTCAGTGCACCTCACAGGGTGCACTGTAGGCATTACTAAAGGTTCTTTGCAGCTTCCCTTCGGCCCCTGACTGCAACCCCTTTCATTCCTTTCACTGTACTTCCATTCATATTACCATTCTTCCATCTTGCTATCCACCCTCTCCTGCCAATTATTTCATAGTTTAACTGCTTTGAGGTTTTCCTCATGTTACACCTTTCAGACCTGCCTACTGTCATTTTCCTTTCCAGCGCTGAATGACCTTGTAGGTCCCAGCGCTTGGCCCTGGGCCTAAACTCTGTAGTCCAGTCCAGTCTGGGAGATGGACAGCTCCACTAACTACCTTGAAACCATTTAACCATCTCGTAAAGGGTTGCGAGATCTGTCACTTATTTTCGAGATCTGTGTTTCATCTGTCATTTCTTGGTGAAAACTCTGCATTCGTTTATTGTATTAGGTTTCTTAATTAGCTGTTTATTGCCACTTGGTAAAATAGTTTCTGTGGTTTGTTTATTTCTGGTGGCATATCATATATATAAAATAAAAATATATATATATATATATATATATATATATATATATATATATATATATATATATATATATTTTCTTCTACAGAAAACTAAAAGTACTTTTGCCATATATGCTATATATTTTTGCTATGTATATCATTATATAATATATATATATATATATATATATATATTATATATATATATATATATATATATATATATATATATATATATATATATATATATATATATATATATATATATATATATATATATATATATATATATATAGTATTAATTTTTATTTAAATACATCTAGAAAGTCATTCTACAAATTTTTCTCCAAAGCTGATTTCTTGAGGTATATATTTAGGGTATGAAAATATGTATTAATGTGTCTTTGCTTATTCGTATATTAATTTATCTGATATTTAGTTGATGATTTTATTGTTTATGTATTAAGCTTTGTCAGATATTTAGTTGACGATAAAACGCCTACAGCTCGTTGATTGCTACATTAAAACTTTGATAACGTCTTAATGACCGAAGATATAGGGTTCAGTGGGAGGCGCCCCGCCGATTTCATCAAACACTCTTCATATTATTATTATTATTATTATTATTATTATTATTATTATTATTATTATTATTATTATTATTATTAGCATTTTAGTAACTTGTAGTTAGGAATAAGTAACGGGGAAATAAAGTGAGAAAATAAAATGAAAGTGAAGAAAATAAGGGCGAAAGTGGTAAAGGAATTTATTTCTACTTCTTTCTCTTCTTCTTCTTCTTCTTCTTCTTCTTCTTCTTCTTCTTCTTCTTCTTCTTCTTCTTCTTCTTCTTCTTCTTCTTCTTCTTCTTCTTAACAATAATTTTTCATAATAATAATAATAATAATAATAATAATAATAATAATAGGCGGTCAACTCGGGGCGTATTGATAAATTATATAAATATGTTATGATCTCTATACATGTTTGTATGTGCGGCTTTAACGTTGAAAATATAGAAATTTTATTTTTGAATGAGCTGGTTACTATCAGTCATATGTATATATATATATGTGTGTGTGTATATGTAGATTATATATACATATACACACATATATATATCTATATATCTATCTAATAAAAGGAGCCCATAAAAACTGCAAAATGTAGAAAGTGTTAATGCTATATTTCAGAGAACAATTCTGTGTTCCTCCTCAGGCAGGTAATGAATTACCTGCCTGAAGAGGGACACAGTTGTTCTGTGAAATATAGCATTAACACTTTCTATACATTTTGCAATTTTTATGGGCTCCTTTTATTAGATGGAAAATTCTGTTTTAAAGGAAAGCATTTCACAGTCATATACATATTTATTTATATGTGTGTGTATGCATATTTGTATGTGTGAATGCATGCATATCCATGTACTTCGCACTCAGTACTGAGCTGTCATAGAGTAGATAGGATTTGCTCTGATTCTAAAGTACAGAAATTAAATTCGATAAAAATTTGTGAAAGGAAATCGATATAATTTCGTACTTCTCTTGATGACTGAGTGACAGTCAACTTTTCAACTCAAAGGATCATACATAGGTTTGGACCCCAGTTAGTGTACAGTAGGTGCACTTATTAGATATACCTTTAGGGGTGATTCATTTCTTTTGTATGGTGAAAGTGTTGTTGGTGGGATATTTGGTACTTAATACCTCAAAGCATAAATATTTCATGCGACAATTTCAACACCCTATTTTGATCTTTCAGACTTCTACTTTCGAAGACGTTCAACGAATATTGAAAAGAACTTATATATATATATATATATATATATATATATATATATATATATTTATATAAATATGAAGCAAATCCGTCGACTTTTATTTTAATCTATAATAATAATAACAATAATAATATATACTACCTATATAATTTATATATATATATTTATATATATATATATATGGAATATAGATTATTATTATTATTATTATTATTATTATTATTATTATTATTATTATTATACTGCATATCCCGTTCTTATCTAGAGATTAAGACCTACTGCATATCATTTCTATTATTATTATTATTATTATTATTATTATTATTATTATTATTATTATTATTTTTATGGATTAAAATAATTGTCGACGGATTTGCTTTATATTTAAATATACTGTAGTATAGATTATTATTATTATTATTATTATTATTATTATTATTATTATTATTATTATTATTATTATTATTATTATTATTATATCCGATACAGGTTCATATTATCGTCGATGGATTTGCTTTATATTTAAACTTAATTCGCGGGGAAGCCTTTAAATGCGGAAGCCACGTAAGCAAAGGGGTAGCGCCGTTAGTGCACCTCACGTGGGGTACTGTAGGCGTTACCGAAGGTTGTTTGCATTTATACCCTGGTTTGCAGCGCCCCTTAATTCGTCCCCTAACAGCACCCACTTTTTAGCCAATTACTTGACCTTAGTTCCCTCTTTTCACTAGTTTGAAGCGGCCTTTTCATGATGTGATTATAGTCTCTTGTTGTCTGTATACCCGTTCCTCTTTGAATTTCAGTTCCGAAATATACAAATTTGAAATGACCATCAGCTGAGGATCATAGCCCACTCTGGGCTCTCTGGGACACTTTGGGCCGTTCAGTGTGGGCCGTTCAGGGCTGAAGACAGTGAAAATACGGAGTTGGAGAGGTTGGAAAGTACGCTGTAAGAAAGGAAGCGAGAACTAAAAGGCTAAAAAGTGGGTGCATATAAGGTCCGAAGGGACCTGCAAACAACCCTTGGTAACGCCTACAGTACACCACGCTAGGTGCATTGACGGCACTATACCCTCTACGTGGCTTCCGCATGTGAAGGCTTCTTCCGAATTAACTTTGAATATGAAGCAAATTCGTCGACAATAATATGAATCTGTATCAGATATAATAATAATAATAATAATAATAATAATAATAATAATAATAATAATAATAATAATAATAATAAAAATAATAATAGTTGTTAAGAAATTCACAATCTCGTGAAAAACAATGTGTAATAAAAATCCACAATTGTATAGTAAATATATTACTATGTAAAATAAACTATATATATATATATATATATATATATATATATATATATATATATATATATATATATATATATATATATATATATATATATATATATATATATATATATATATGTATGTATATATATATATACATACATACATACATACTGTATATACATATGCATGATAGTAACCCGCTCATTCAGACACAAAAATTTCTATATTTTCAAAGATATAGCCAAGTAACTACATGTATAGGGATTGTTGTATTTATATCATTTATCAATACGCCTCGAGTTGACCGCCTAGCCATTATTATTTTACATAGTAATGTATTCACTATATAACTGTGGATTTTTATTACACAATAATAATAATAATAATGATAATAATTCATACACATCTCCACAGAACATAACGAAATGTCTAAGAGAAAATAAGTTTCACAAAACCGAAGTGAAATTATTAATGTGAATATTTACATAAATCAGTCTCAACAAATATAGGGATGATTTTTCAGTGCATATTCCATACCGTGTATATGAAACAGTAACATTACACTGAAAGTCCTTTAAATATACCCAGGGTATATTTGAAGGACCTTGATTACACTAATGAGTAGACGAGACTGTTCTTCGCATCTTTGACATTACATTTCACTACCAAAATGACTTCTGGAAGTGTGTGATCGGATGAATTTCCTGTATGACGAGATGACAGCGCGCCCTGAGTTTGTGAGAAAAGGGAACCAGTCCGATACCTTTGAGGTAGTTAGTCCAGACTTCTTTTTTTTTTTTTTTTTTTTTTTTTTAAGTTATTTGGTTTATTCTTTATATTGTTTTCCTCATATTTTTTTTTTCCCTCTAAAGCGGAAACCTCTTTAGAAGCAGGGGCGGTACCGAAAACACCAGATGCCCAGGAAGCAATATATCGACCTTCAAAAACCAAAAAGTAATTTTTACAAATAAAGCGAAGAAATTGTGGCTATAAGTATAGAGCCATGCTTCAGCAGTAAATGAAAATAATTTCTGTCAAAGTAACAATTTGTTACCTACTGCAGCATCATAACCGCAACTGATTTCATAGTCTCGGCTGAGATGAATAAGATACGTGGTATATAAAAGGCTTTTAATGTCGAAATAAATAAAAATCCACACGAGAAATACTCACAGGTAAACCAGAGAAAGTATGTGATAATAACATGTTGATTGTTGTCGGGTTTCCGTTGCATGCATGCAGTCTCGGGGAAAACCGACTTGGCGAGAGAATATATATACTGCTGCAGTAAATGCGATGCATCGTTGTCCTGCAGGATTTGGCGAGGCAGACCTAAGGAGCGGAAGTTGCTTGTGCAGTATTCGAGGAAACAGAGAAGGAAACTCGGCAACTGTTGGAAAGAACAGTCCGAACGAAGAGAGAAGAACATTTTCGTCATCCGTAAAAGGGCGCTATACAAGGAAAGGGGTGCTTTATCGCCCTGAATCTTAAGCGCTGCGAGGGTCGTCGTATCTCCGGAGTACTGTACTTTGTTTGGTGAAATCAGAAACAAAGATTAATGTACTAAGTAATATGTGATACACAAACGCACTCATTACACACACACACAATATATATATATATATATATATATATATATATATATATATATATATATATATAATTACGTATTTATATACATATATCTATATATACATGTCTATATATATAGATATACATAATTATACATCTGCATGATGTGAATGTAAATATGTAAATCTATTTACCCGTTTATGTATGTGTATATATGTGTGTGTGCATATATATATATATATATATATATATATATATATATATATATATATATATATATATATATATATATATAATCAAAGGCCTGCGAGAGGCATGTAGGTATTTTCATCTCACCCAAACTTTAGAAAAACAAAAACAAAAACAAAAAAATGGGAAGGGAAATACGAATTGGACCTATTCCTTTAAACGGGAAAAAATCGACGATACTCCAAGAGTTCGCTTTCTGATATCAGGAAAATGGTCAAAATGTTAACACTGTAGGCCTACATCCACTTTCACAGGTTGCTCAGTTCCATGCTGTGGATGAATTTTGGACAGAAAATATCGGAATATTAAGTCATTAATAATGATAATTATCAATACTGATAAATATGGGCTTTACAAGCAGTAATCCCAGGCATATGAACAGTTAATTTTATGGTTATTTTAGGTCTTTAAATTAATAGGAAAGGTATGAACAAGATCGACTTTCAGAGCATAGGACCAGGAGATATTTCGGTACATGTAACCCTTGTATCTTGTAGGGGGTAGTGCCGTCAGTGCATCTCGTGTGGTGCACTGCAGGCATTACTTATGGTTCTTTGCAGCGTGCCTTCGCCCCCTAGCTACAACCCCTTTCGTTCCTTTTACTGTACCTCCTTTCGTATTCTTTTTCTTCCATCTTACCCTCCACCCTCTCCTAACAATTGATTCATAGTGCAACTGCGAGGTTTTCACCCTGTTACACCTTTTAAACCTTTTACTTCTCAATTTTCTTTTCAGGGCTGAATGACCTGATAGGTCCCAGTGCTTGGCCCTTGCCCTAAATTCTATATTCAATTCAATTCAATTCTATAGCTCTCGTATGTGCATAGTTCACAATTATATTTATTGTGTTACTTTAACTCTGAATGAGAGATACAATTATTACTCGTTGCAGGAACGTAAAATGAATATAGATACCACTGAACACTTAGTCGCATTCCTAAACATTTACCAACAACAGCTGATTCCCTCTGACGTTGGGAGGATGCAGATTAGGATCATATTAATTGCCGCAATACCTTTCTCAACGGATGGGATCTAATTTGCACAGTAATAGAAAAGGACGTCAGTTCTACTTCTGTCTCGGGTTTAATTAGCTAGGTGGCGAGGAGAGTAATAAAACGGTACAAGTAGTAAATGCGCTGAAGTTTCTTCGGCGCAATCGAGTTTTCTGTATGGCCGCTACGGCGTCTAATCGAGGCCACCGAAAATAGATCTGTTTTTCGGTGGTTTCGGTATAATTCTGTATGAGCCGCGGCTCATGAAACTTTCCACGGACCGGTAGTGGCCTGTCCTATATCGTTGCCAGACGCACGATTATATGGCTAACTCTAACCTTAAATAAAATAAAAACTACTGAGTCTAGAGGGCTGCAATTTGGTACGTTTGATGATTGGAGGGTGGATAATCAACGTACCAATTTACAGCCCGCTAGCCTTAGTAAGTTTTAAGATCTGAGGGCGGACAGAAAAAGTGCGGACGGACAGACTCCCATTTAGCCGTCTTGTATGTGCAAGCATTTGCTGGTAGCTTTATCATCAGTAATTTTTACCTCTTTTCGCCCTTTTTGTTTATGTGAACTTTTTTTTTTTTGTAGAATCTTTCTACTCAAATTGATGGTATTCCCGCACGTTTCTTAATAGTGAGCGATAACGCAACCAGTTCGCGAGATTTCCTCAATGTCTCGAATTAAGTTTGTCGCCGGTTTGGTGTGTCAAAAGGCTAATAATCGCCATGCCATCACCATATCCGCTGTGAAATTCAGATGGGGCCGGGATGGGGTTATTAGCACTTCAGCATTATACTTCTCCAGTTGAAGCTTCTATCCATCCAGTTTCTTGTGCGCATTAGAATAGAATATAGAATTTAGGAAAGAGGCCAAGCGCTTGGACCAAAGGTGTCATTCAGCACCGAAACGGAAATTGACAGTAAAAAGGTTTGAAAGGTGTAACAGGAGGAAAACCTCGCAGTTGCACCATGAATCAATTGTTAGAGAGGGTGGAAAGTAAGATGGACGAAAAAGAATATGAATGGGGGTACAGTAAAAGGAATGAGAGAGGTTGCAGCTAGTGGCCGAAGGGACGCTGCAAAGAACCTTAAATAATGCCTACAGTGCACCGCATGAGGTGCACTAACGGCACTACATCCGTACGGGGGCCTGTATTAGTTAACGTAAAGTGAGGACATTCTGTTATGTTATCTCTAACGAGCTTTTAGAAATTTCTTATTGAACATAAATAACTATAACCTACCGCATATAATCTTTCTATAGGAAGTAACAGAGTTCGTTGTCTGTTAGAACCGTTTCTATCGCCATCATACACTTTCTTTCTTTATCCAATTGCCGCATTATTTTCCGTGCATTTGTCCCAGACCACTTTGCCCTCATCAAGTAATTTACGCTGGTCATATTTCATATTTTAATTCGGCACCGTCCTCATAATCAGGTACTTTATTTCATTGATGTTATGATCACTGTTATAATGTGACAATTTGGCTCGTTGAAGTATACGACCTTTAATGACCTGAAATATAGCGGTCTCATGGGTGTCAGTGACCCCGGGATGTTTAATATTCTTAAAATTCCATTAATTATGATACATAGTTGCTGTGACGGTGAAGTCGTATGTATATATGAATATATATTTATATCTATACATACATACATATATATATATATATATATATATATATATATATATATATATATATATTATTTTATATACATATATATATATATATATAATTATATGTATATATATATATATATATGATATATATATATATATAATTATTCTGTATATATATATATATATATTATATATATATATATATATATATATATATATATATATATATATATATATACACATACAAAATCACTTGCATTATTGTTTATCCATATACTGTACAATCACGTTTTCCAGCTTATTTTTATTCATCTATTTCATTGTTTATAATAGTTTTCAATTTTGTTTTTTCACGTCGTCTAATGCGAGCACGCTACGTTGTAGATTTTCCACATAGATGTTTGGACGTTTTAAATAATAATAATAATAATAATAATAATAATAATAATAATAATAATAATAATAATAATAATTAATTCGTAGGCGGTCATATTTGACATTTGTCGTAAATTACCGTAAAGCATTTATGTGACACCTAAAGGTATACAACCGTAAGGGATTCCTTTAATTGCATGTTTCCTTAATGCAACAGTAATTATTAGGGGAGATTATAGGCGTAATGTAATTCTTTTAATCCCATTTATAATTTTTTTACGGATATGTAGTTTTATAAGTATCCACGCATGTCTCGGCAGACATAATAATAATAATAGATTAATAATAATAATAATAATAATAATAATAATAATAATAATGGATAAATAAAACAACAGTTATGCATGTGTAAGAATATTTAAAAATAAATCTCTATATACAGAGAACTTTCGGGAATCTGTTCGATTCCCCATTTCAGGAAAAAACAGATCCCCGAAAGCTCTCTGTAGAGATTTATTTTTAAATATACGTACACTATAACTGTGGATTTGTTTCTCCATTTCAAGACTCATGCTACTATGAGTATTTTTCAATAATAATAATAATAATAATAATAATAATAATAATAATAATAATAATAATAATAATACCAGTGGGAAAATTGTGACCCAGGTGGAATAGAATTGATCTCGAGGCATCTTAAGGAAAAAATTTGAAAGTAATCCATTCTGTTGGTTTGCTGGAGAGGTGCGCTTAATATTTTTTTTTACCTTACATAAATATTCTTATTGAGCTGCCTTGGGAAGGAAGTGAAATTTTTGGGGGAGTGAAATTTTTTGGGGTGTGTGAGGAAGGGAGATGTCAGACAGCTTGTCAAGGAACATGGTAAAAAATCAACACCTAGCAAGACGCTTTCGCGTTGCCATTTAGGAATACCTTCTAAGGCATAGAATACAGGAAGATAGAATTTAGGCCAAAGGCCAACCGCTGGGACCTAAGAGGTCATTTAGCACTGAAACGGAAATTGACAATAAGAAGGTTTGAAAGGTGTAACTGGAGGAAAAACCTCGCAGTTGCACTGCAACAATTGTTAGGAGAGGGCGGAAAGGAAAAATAAGATGGAAGAAAGAGATTATGAACAGAGGTGCAGTAAAAGGAATGAAAGGGGTTGCAGCTAGGAGCCGAAGGGACGCTGCAAAGAACCTTAAGTTATGCCTACAGTGCACCGCATGAAGTGCACTGACGGCACTACCAAAGGGAGATTTCCTAAAGGAGAATTTGATCTGCAGTATAGGCGTAACCACCCATTGGTGTATATTATCATGCCCAGGATGTAGGAAATTGCCCTTTGTCGTTTAAGAATTGGGCACATACTTTTTATTTACTAAAGCAGCTGCCAGGGAAAATGTTTATAAAGTATGCATGGACTAAATGAAACCTTTTGAAATTTAAGAGTTTGTATTTAATCCAAACAATTTATAATAAAGAAACATATTTTTGCCATTTATGATCGAAATTGTTACGGCACCTTGAGACATAAACAGATCAATCAATAATAATTAATTAATGGGTTGTAGGCGGCTAGAGGGTGGTTAGATTGCTGTGTCCGGAGGAAGATTCTGTGGAACGCTCGATCACCCCCATAATACTGCTGTTGTCCCCACCTCACGCGGTGCACTGTAGGCAATACTTAAGGTTCTTTGCAGCGTCCCTTCGGCCCCTAGCTACAACCCCTTTCATTCCTTTTACTGTGCCTCCGTTCGTATTGTCCTTCTTCCATCTTACTTTCCACCCTTTCCTTACATTAATTTGTTTCAGTGTGCCTGCGAAGTTTTCCTCCTGTTACACCTTTCAAACCTCCTTTACTCTCAATTCCTCTTTCAGCGCAGAATGACCTCATAGGTCCCTCCGCTTGATCTTCGGCCTAAATCTTACATATTCCAGTTCCATAATACTGTTGGCTGATCGTGTAAGATATGCAAGGCAAAAGTCCTGTGTAGAATCAGTATAATTTGAGCTTCATAAATATATAGACGCAGAATATAGCCAGTGGAAATTTTGCTGGTAGGCAACAACTCTTCTCTAAATATAAATTTAGATTCCATTGGAGTAATGATTAAAGAATCAGAATGATTTTTATGCCGACAAAAACACAGAAGCGTCCTACTAGAAAATCGCATTTAACTAATGAGAGAGAGAGAGAGAGAGAGAGAGAGAGAGAGAGAGAGAGAGAGAGAGAGAGAGAGAGAGAGAGAGAGAGAGAGAGAGAGAGAGAGAGAGAGGGGTTACCTGGATAATGAATAAACCTGATTGCAGTTCTTCAGTAAGATAGAAGCGTTGTCATTTTGACTTGTGCATATAGAATATATACAAACATATATATATATGCTTATGTGTATATATATTATATTATATATATATATATATACACATGCATATACATACATACATAGGCTACATTCTTTTTCATGAATGAAGATTTTTCTCATCAAATAACATATAGGCCTACTCAGTGCAAGTACCAAGAGTATTTAACTTTATTTTGAATTTGATATCTTAAGATAATTGCTTTAAAGCGGCATAGCAACTTCTTGTTTTCATGGAACCTCCCTGATAGGCAAATTAAAATCTTCTTGGAATGCCAATTTTCAGAATTGAAAAGGTCCAGTGATTATAATGTCAGCTAATTGTTTCTTTTTCATTGAGTTTTCATCTCCTTCACGTGTGATAATCCTCTTCTTGTATATTCTTTCCATCTGGAGTACAAATGATCTGACATCCTCTTAGCAGGAAGGTGGAAGGATTCTGGAGTCCTGATGCTCATGGTAATCCATTGATATGCAAGACTTGCCGCCATTTTGTACCTTGACAAATTATGTACTTCAGCACCCTCGTATTCCCGAAGTATAAGAGTAGATAGGAAATTGTCCTAAGCTTCATTTTGTAAAGGCTTAGAAGCGATCTCCGGGCTACACAATATTTCCCGAACCTGAGTATGTAATTCCAAACGGTATCTCAGTCAAGTTATGGTTGTCAGTCGTTACAAGATGATGTAATGGGCGTAGAAACGTGAGAGCCAATACTTGGATCTACTGATAAGATTTATCAGGGACGCATTTTGCTTTACATTCAATCTGCTGCTTCTGCTCACGAAGTGATTCCTGCTGGGTTCCATAGAAGACTGGATACAGTATTGTGTTTTACAGAGATTGCAATTTAAATTTGATACGCGCTTATTGAATGTCTTACACTTCATGTGAAGTATAATGATCAGATAATTGTGACACACAAGTCTGAAAATCTGATAATTACACCGCAAAAGTCTGATATTCTTGATAATTTACACCACACATAGCTAGATAATGGTCCTGATAATCGCCCGAAACAGTGAGTCCAGCCTTAATAACCACGCTGGATCTTACACACGATAAACAAACACGCAAGATCCAGACAATGACTTTCCTCGCCCACTAAAATACCACTAAACATCAATTAGACACGTCATTCGTCAACACAAACATTCATCACAGGTCGTGGGTGGTGACGCCAACGGTGATTGGTCGGTGCTCCCGAAGGATCCGCCCAAAGGCGTGGCTTTCGACAATACTCACAGCAGGAGAGTCTGTTTACGATTCGTCGGACCAATCAGATGCGAGGATATGAGGGAGGGCTGCCATATGTTGCCATTTGCGGGGGGGGAGCGGATGATGGGCGGGGCTGATAATCAGTTGTAACTCGGATAAGGAGCAATTTGGCCGCAGTTCATCTTGAGGACGGTATAGTAGTGTTTATCAGCTTCGCGTTCTCCTCAGTGTTGGTGAGTGTTGGTGAACCTACAGTGTTTGTTTTTGACTTGCCATATCCATCAGAGTTTGGATTGCCATCCAAGTGCTTCTTGCCCAAAACACATAAAGAACACGCATCAACCTCATCAGGCTCTGTCTGCCCCTTTAGAGGACCGGAACTGCGGCAACCTCGATCGTCGGTGCGTCGCCGATCATCGGTAGAGTACTTGTTTATTTTGTTGTTCTTCTGAAGGGTCTGCCTCGATAGGGGTCCTCGGTGTTTATGCGCCCACCATTCCTGATGACCTGAAGTGCTCCTCCCTTTCGGGAAACGGACCGGATTGCCCGGCCTCGTTAAATCGACTGTTTCAGTCTTGAGAAGGGCGATCGAACGGGGTGAATAGCTTAGAATGCATTGGATAAGAAGGTGCTTGACTTTATCATTCCCTCTGCGATAACGTATCAGTCCATCGGTCGCTTGGCCTCGAGGAAAAGTGGACTGGCAAGTCCTTCCTTAATTAAATGCAAGGAAACGGAGAGACTTTGGTAGGATTGTCGTCTGGTCGTATTAAGTACATTTCACTCAGTTTTCCTGTGGGTGTCGCAAAGCAGATAGCCCGTCAAACGTGGAGCGTCCAGCATGCACGCTCAGCTGAACAGGGGTCACAGCGGGTGCAGGCTCGGCTGTGGCTGTGTCAACAAAAGAATTAGTCGTATAGAGGCATCGTTAATTTTGATGGACTGCTTAATAAGCGGTCATTGATAATGATAGTGTACTGACGAATAGATAAGAACATCAAGTGAATATTTATGATGGGAATTGATTAGTGGAATGACATATTATGTCCGTAAGCGTAAAAAGGTATGATAATATAGTGATGATTATGATGATGATGAAGATAGCGAGAATAATATATAAAGACAAAGTACGTAATTATTATTATTATTATTGGTCAGAATATGAGCCCTATTCATATGGAGCAAGCCCACTAAAGGGGCCACTGACTTGAAATTCAAGCTTCCAAAGGATATGGTGCTCATTAGGAAGTAAGAGAAGGTAAAGGGGAAATCCAGAAAAGAAATCTCACTTATTAAAAAGAAAATATAAGTTAAATTAATAAATAGATAAAAATATTTTGCTCATTAAGAAGTGAGAGGAGGTAAAATGGAAATAAAGAAAGAGATCTCTCTTATTAAAAATGAAAAATAAATTAATAGAATAATAAATAAATAAAATGTATGAAGAAATAAACAAAAAAGTCGCACTTATAATACAGAAAAAGATCTCGATAATAATCATTTCATTTCACGATATACCCACTTTAAATTCAAGTAGGTTGATGGCTTGAAACCAAGATGCGGCCATGAGAGATTGGTTAAAGATGTAAGCCGGGACTCACAATCGCGCATGCGCGGCATTATAATGAAACGCGTTTATTTAGTATACTCTCTAATAATCCATTAATAATGATGAGCCTGAGATATGCAAAACAAAATTAAAATAGCTCCATCACGGTAAGAAAATTTAAAAAGAATATCCATTAAATATGCCTCGCTGTCGAACCTCTCCGTTCCAGAGGTCCTTTATTCCTCACAACGAGGATGTCGTGCAATTGGAACTTCAGAAGTTCAAGCGAAGATGCAATGCATTACTACCCTAATACTGTTCTCCTTGCATATTAATACATTTTTGTCTATTTATTAGTTTATTTTTTCTGTTTAATAAGTGAGATCTCTTCTTTCTGTATACCCCTTTACTTCTCTTTGGAAGTTTGAATTTCAGTCAGTGGCCCCTTTAGTGGGCTTGTTCCATTTGAATAAGGTTCATATTCTTCTTCTTCTTAATAATGATAATAATAATAATAATAATAATAATAATAATAATAATAATAATAATAATAATAATAATAATAATAATAATAATAATAATAATAAACTCGTTGCCTCAACTGTGTGATGTAATTATTGCGGAAGACAGGATTTGTCCATCATCGGGAACGAGTTATGATTATTTCCAATGTTGTTTCAAGCTGAAGCCTTTGTGAAGTTCATCAGAGTCAGGCAAGGAAGGTTAAGGAAAAAGAATTGGCCTGAGACCGACCGAGGGAATTGATAGTGATATAGGATGTAATAGTGAGGGGCGATAGTATGCTTGTGAATTTTCTGAAAGCTACTGCATATAGGGTATGTGTGTATACATATATTTATATGTATATTTATTTATATGTATGTATAATGTGTATTATATATAATATATATATATATTTATATGTATATTTATTTATATGTATGTATAATATATATATATATATATATATATATATATATATATATATATATATATATATAATATATATATATATATATATATATATATATGGTGCGTATAAGTGCAACTGTATATAACTTGTATGACATATGAACCAGCTCTTTTTCTAAACTTGATCCATGTCTAAGGTAATACCATCAGCATTTGAAGTGTATGAATAACGACGTCGCAAAAGAAAAACAAGCTTGGCAAAGGATGACCCTTGACACTTACCATTCGGATTGTAATCATTATCCTACGTTATAATTTCCCGAAGGAGGGAATCTGTCTGGCATTCTCTGATGAGAATTATAACAGAAATAATATCCAGAGCGTTTGGGAGACTTATTTTATCTTCCCCTTTTAATTCGAGATCACTGTATTTATATTATAGCCAATTTAATATATATATATGTATATATATATATATATATATATATATATATATATATATATATATATATATATATATATATATATATATATTATATCACTGAGGATTCTTTTTGTCATTATCATTAGCAGAGCAAACAATAGAGGAATTCTGCTGGACTGTTATCAAAAGTTGCGGGTCGCATAAAAGTGGAACGTTCTAACAGTTGTTCAGCCTTTATACTAAATATAAGGTATATATATATATATATATATATATATATATATATATATATATATATATATATATATATATATATATATATATAACTGCTAAGTAAAGGACCTAGTGTCAAAGGCCTAGCACTCCAGTGTTTCCGTTTCCTTCGTGGATTTTTATCTTTATTTATATATTCATCACGTTCCATATTTTCGTGATTCAGTTATACATATATATATATACATATATATATATATATATATATATATATATATATATATATATATATATATATATATATATATATATATATATATATATATATATATATACATACAAACATACATACATATATTCAATAGCTTTCAGTAGCTATTACAAACGTAACACCGCTCTTCACTGTTATATCCAATATAAGATTTAATTTCCCTCTGACTGGGTAATATAGCACAATAACCTCACGACCAGACGTCATCGATTACAATGAATACAACCCGCAGGCAGTTATTAATGACAGTGATATTTCCCAAGAGTAAACTCTTCCATTCCAAATTTACACACACACACACACACACATATATATATATATATATATATATATATATATATATATATATATATATATATATATATATATATATATATATATATATATATATATATATATATATATATATATATATATATATATACTTTATATATATATATATATATATATAATATATATATATATATATATATATATATATATATATATATATATATATATATATATATATATATATATATATATATATATAAAGTTACACGTGTGTGTAATCTCAAGGTCTGGAGCTAGTTACGGTCAGAGACATGTAGGCGTTAGACCGTTTACTTACATCTAATTCTTGATCATTTTTATCCGAAAATTGTAGTCCCGAGCATCAATTATTTTATTCGAAAATGTCTTATTGCTTCAAATCACATTTTTTTTCGGAAATAACTTACACGAACTAATATTTATTCGTGTGAGGTAAAAATTATGCGGCCATAACTAATACATATTCGTGTTATTTAAAGTGCGCACAGTAATTACTCACGTAATGCAAATTGGGCGGACTTACATTTGTTCAAGTAACGTAAAATATGCAAAGTCATACATTATTTATTATCGTATTTGTGGGACTGATATTTGTGCAATACGATCTGGACAATATATATGTTTATATATACATATATATGTATATGTGTGTGTGTGTATTTCAGCTAAAGATCTAGAATACTACGTGAGTCACTGAAGATGTTGATAATCATCTAGTTCGTCCACTCCTTCCGCAAGGTGAATGACAAACACGGCTTGTCGATCACCAACCTTTTATTACCACTGTTGACACATCTCTAATAGAGCCAAGTGTCATTGTTTTGGTAACAGGAACATATCATTTTACCTGATGCATTACACGAGGTGATGGCGCGTATTGCGCCGTTTCTTCATGCTGAAATAAGACGAGGACTGCGCATTAAATAAGTGCCAAGTTCCGTAGGGGCGTTAGTGCCGTCTGTGCACCTCATGCGGTGCACTGTAGGCATTACTTAAGGTCCTTTGCAGCGTCCCTTCGGCCCCTAGCTGCAACCCCTTTCATTCCGTTTACTGCTCACCCTCTCCTAACAATTGTTTCATAGTGCAACAGCGAGGTTTTCCTCCTGTTACGCCCTTCAGACCTTTTTGCTGTCAATTTCCGTTTCAGCGCTGAACGACCTCATAGGTCGCAGCGCTCTTGGCCTCTGGCCTAAATCCTATATTCTGCTCTGTTCAATAAATGTCAAGGGAAGGGTGAAGATAAATATGGGGAGACTAAGAAATCTAGACGTTTTGTTTATTTGAGCATAATAATGATATACTTTGAATGATAAGCGAGAAAACATGTTTGGTGTGGAATCTGAGTTTGGGAAAGATAAATGAAAAAGTGTTCGATTTCTGTATTTCGTGAACATATTGCAGTTCTTCAAAGGCAAGGTTGAAACATTGTCCTCTTGCTGTGAAGGGAGTAGATTTTGCGTTATCAACGACATTAAATACGCAGTGCATATAAAAACGTTAGGAATTACTTTACAGACAAAAGAGCAAGTGGTATAAGATTACAATCAAATTAAAATCGGGATACCTTGAACATTTGAATATCGAAGTTTTGCTTTCATTCAGTTGACAGAATTTGGTAATAGTTAATTTTCTTATTTCATTTGATTTTTGGCAATGTGGGCGGAACGAGAAATCAGGCACTGAAGTTCGCTGTATAAAGTTGCCACTCGAGGGTTTACGTGACATCCTAAATTTATTGGTAGGTAAATATGGCCGGAGTCGCCAGATAGGATTTGGATGAATAACATCGATTAAAAGAAGCGCCGCTAAGTTTGGTTTTATGGAACTGTAAGGATGCTTTTCATGGCAGGGTTATGTCGTCCATTAATATTTTGTATTCCCTTCCTCACTCTTTTCTAAAAGTGCTGGTTAAGTTACAGCTCTTCTTCCTAAATGAACACCATATTCTCTGGAAGCTTGAATTTCAAGTCAGTGGCCCTTTGGTGGAAAACCATCTACTGTTCCATAATAAATAATAATAATTAATAATAATAATAATGAATAATAATAATAATAATAATAATAATAATAATAATTTTGGAAGTTTGAATTTCAAGTCAGTGGCCCCTTTGGTGTGCTTGTTCCATATGAATAGGATTTCCATCTACTGAATGAATAATAATAATAATAATAATAATAATAATAATAATAATAATAATAATAATAATAATAATAATAATAATAATAATAATAATAATAATAATAATAATAATAATAATATTCTTTGGAAGCTTGAATTTCAAGTCAGTGACCCCTTTGGTGGGCTTGTTCCATATGAATAGGTTTCATCTACTGAATGAATAATAATAATAATAATAATAATAATAATAATACTAATAATATAGCTACTGCCCAACAGTGCCACAGACACACTCGAGAACGGGTGAACAGACTCCGCGTCATATTGACCGCGGTCGGGATCTATCCTCTGAAAGAATGACAGAATGCCGTGTTAAAACCCTAATTGAAAAGGCGGTCCAATGAATATTTCAGCAATTACTACCGAGGTCATTAAGTCTCTTAGCTCACAGCCGCTTGTGCAAGCCTCTAATGAGATGACAAGGCTGATTTAACTCTGTTTTTGTTTTGATGTGACTCTCAAATATATTTCTCACAACCTCACATATATTGCTTTTACGGAGCCACCGCCTGTGCACTCGGACACCTATTTTATTCGTTTTTGCTACTTGGGAATTTGAGTAGTTGTTCGCTAATTATGATTCTACGTATTTATTGAGTTTTTTGCTTGTTTATTAGAAGAAGTTTTGTATTTGTTTGCTATTTATGATTCTTCGTGTCTATTTAGTTTTTGTTAGTTTCTTTATTTATGTATTTATTTATTTATTTATTTATTAGAAGAATTTTGGTATTTCTTTGCTAATTATGATTCTTCGTATTTATT
Organism: Macrobrachium rosenbergii; assembly: GCF_040412425.1. Classification (NCBI taxonomy): domain Eukaryota; kingdom Metazoa; phylum Arthropoda; class Malacostraca; order Decapoda; family Palaemonidae; genus Macrobrachium; species Macrobrachium rosenbergii. The sequence continues at coordinate 49,377,698 of NC_089766.1, forward strand.
TTTTTTTGCTAGGTTATTTATTTATTATTTATATATTTAGTTCTTTATTTTTCATTTCATTCCAGAATTTCTTATGAATGAAAGTACATCCTTCCATGATATCTAATGCCACATATCTGTTGTTACTAATTTGGTGCTGCATATTGGATTCTAGGTAATGGTCCCGCAGGGGGTTAGTGCCGTCAGTACACCTCATGCGGTGTACTGTAGGCATTACTATAAATTCTTTGCACAGTCCTTCCGACCCCGAGCTGCAACCTCTTTCATTACTTTTACTGTACATCCATTCATATTATCTTTCTTCCATCTCGCTATCCACCCCATCTTAACAAATATTTCACAGTGCAACTGCGAGGTTTTCTTCCTGTTACACCTTTCAGACCTACCTACTCTCAATTTCCCTTCCAGCGCTGAATGACCTCATAGGTCCCAGTGCTTGGCCTTTGGCCTAAACGCTATATTCAATTCAATTCAACTCAATTCTAGGTAATGGTGTATTTGATTTTATTCCAATTATTTCTCCATCATAACTTTTATCGTAAAGCTCCAAATATATTTTGTACATTAAGGTAAAACTGTGAATCCATTTTGTGCCAAACCATCTGTCGTTCCACCGAAAAATTTCAGGTAAAACGTAAAATACTTTTTCGGTGTTTTGTTTAAATTTCTTAACTAAAACGCGCATTCGGCCGTTAGCTCAACCCTCGGCAGAAATAAACTGGAATCCATCCAAAATCTTTAGAGGTTCTATCCTCTGGGCAAACAGAGAAACAAAAAATATCTCGAGAATGAAGAAACGAATTTTGATGAGAGTCAGGAAACGATAAACAAGATGAACAATTTGTGGATGGCGATGAGGAGTTGGTGTGGTAATAATGATATAATAATAATAATAATACATCTGGTGAACATATCACAGTCTGAATAGGTTAAGCCAATTATAATTTTTTTTATAACAGCATTTACAGAGAGGCAGACCGGAAATGTTCTAAAACACTATTCGAGGTAAATCATCATAAGATAATAATTGTTACAATGATAATATTGATAATCTTAGCGGTAATAAGAAAACCCTGGTCTGTCAGCCACCGACCTTCATTAGAGATAGATAATGAGGTAGACATAGCAATGAAAAGAAGTGAAGAGAATAATAGTAGTAATATAAAATGATAGTAGTAATATTAAACAAACTACAGTAACGACAGAAAAAGCGTTGAAACCCAAATATCACAGATCATCTGACGGGATCAAGGCTTCACCAGGTTTCATCAGGTAAACAATATATATATATATATATATATATATATATATATATATATATATATATATATATATATATATATATATATATATATATTATATATTATATATATATACATATCTATTCGACGGTGGTAATATTGTTTAGCTTTTACGAAGCTTAGGGAAGTCAAATCCCCTTAGGGGGCTAGTATCCTCAGTGCTCCTCACGTGGTGCACTGCAGGCATGACACGAGGGTCTTTGCAGTGTCCCTTCGGCCCCTAGCTATAACCTCTTTCTATTCCTTTCACTGTATCTCCGTTCATATTCCCTTTCTTCCATCTGACTTTCCACCCTCTCTAACAGTTATTTTGTAGTTCAACTACGAGGTTTTCCTCCCGTTACACCTTTCAAACCTTCTTACTGTCGATTTCCTCTCCAGCTCTGAATGACCTCCTAGGTCGCAGCGCTTGGCCTTTGGCCTAAATTCTGTAATCTATTCTTAGAGGAGTCAAAGAGTTATATAGAACTTGCCGTTGGGGATAATAATAATTAAGCTGAATTTTAGTCAAGATAAACCAGTGATTAAGCTATACCCGAATGAATGGACGATCCTAATTTCTTGACGAGGAATAAAATTTGGTATTAAGAGGAAAAGCATATGCTGACAATTTGTACACTCAATTTTTTTTATAAAGGATACCGCCGCTAATCACGTACAGAAAGACGCATATTAGGTGGTTCTTGGCTTATGTTCTAAATTAAACATTTATAAGTATTTTCGTGCTAATGTTTAGCCTAGCGATTTTCATTAAATTGTGAGAAAAAGGTGTTTGTTATTATTATTATTATTATTATTATTATTATTATTATTATTATTATTATTATTATTATTATTATTGTCCATAGCGACCAATCAGAATTCAGCACTGCCTTGCCCGCAACACTGGCTCTTTATTTATTATTATTATTATTATTATTATTATTATTATTATTATTATTATTATTATTATTATTGGCATGGAATATATTGAGAGTTTGAAGGCTTTTCTGTTATATTTTCTTTATAATATAAATATCTGTCCTATTATTGATTTATGTTTTACTAATTGGCTAGTAAATCTATGAGTATGCCTCAATTTTAGTAAAAAAAAGAAAAGCCCCCAAAAAATGAAAGCTCATATTTAATTGTAAATACATTTGGCAATCCGTAGAGGTAGTTAAATTAAAAAAACAGGCGTTTCACCTACCATGGTCATCGACACCGTCCGTAAGTTATCTGCCAATATAGTTTCTGACGGAAACAGTGATCATATAAATGCCCTGTGGATAAGTCTTAGTCCCCGTATATAAAAATAAACACTCGCTTACAGATATGTATGGAAGTACAGTTGTGCACTAAAATAAAGTTGAAAATAAAATACCATATCTTCATAATAACCTCTGAAATTTTCCCTTGGGATTTTGCAGCGGCTAGTTTGAAGATATAAAGATTAATTTTCAGAAGTAAACAGTAAATAAAAGTTGATTGGAGTCTGCTTTGAAGGCAGAATAAAGTCTCAATAAATCTAAAACTAGATTCATGAAGAGATTTTAGCCTCCGTATATAGGGGGAGTTAGTGTCGTCAGTACACTCCATTCGGCCCCTAGCTGCAACCCTTTTCATTCCTTTTACTGTACCTCCGTTCATATTATCTTTCTTCCATCTCACTTTCCACCCTCTCCTAACGATTGATTCATAGTGCAACTGCTTTGAGGTTTTCCTCCCGTTACACCTTTCAAACCTTTTTACCCTCAATTTCCGTTTCAACGCTGAATGACCTCGTAAGTCCCAGCGTTTGGCCTTTGTCCTAAATTCTATATTCTTTTCTGTTCTATGAAGATTTTATCTTACTAACCCACCAGGGGAGTTATTTGGGTTACCGCAGGAGGACGCTAAATTCACTCCAGTCGTTTTGTGGCGTTTGCGACACGATGGGCATTTGGTCTACGATTTCACTCCATACGAATCTGCCGTGTTCGTAGGTAGCACTTTTCTGCTCTGGAAAGATTACGGTACTCGGCATAGAATTTTGATTAACGCTTAATTATTATTATTATTATTACTATATATGAGAAACAAATCCACAGTTATTGATGAGTACGCATATTTAAAAACAAATCTCTACAGAGAGCTTTCGGGAATCTTGTTTTGAGTCTTCGTATGTTTACTCGGTCTGTGTTTTTCCATCACCGCGCCAGATTGAAAATGGGAATCGAACAGATTCCCGAAAGCTCTCTGCAGGGATTTCTTTGTAAATATACATACCATAAAGAACTGTGGATTTGTTTCTCCATTTCAGGACTCATTCTACTGTGACGAATTTTTATTTATTTATTTATTTATTTATTTATTTATTTATTTATTTATTTATTTATTATTATTATTATTATTATTATTATTATTATTATTATTATTATTATTATTATTATTTAGGTAGTAATTTACAGTACCTTACTGGTGATAACGTACAGCTTTCGCAGTGTTAGTTTATTACGTTGGCTGGAGTTATATTTAAGTGTAATTCATATAATTAGAAATATAAAATGTTTACCCAACTGATCTTCAGTGCATTATGCTGTCTCAGTGGCTTCCTTATGCGTCCTTGCCTGTCATAGCCCCAGAAGAATAACTATACTTCAACTGACTAACTAACTGAGTTATTTCGAACATTGATGGTGATTTACTATTCTCTTTATTGTGAGAGTCAAAAAGATCCTTCTCGAGTAGTTTTTGAAGTATGTCCATATAACAATACAAAGGCTTTCTTGTGACAAAGTGGGCGAGAGTCCTTGAAGCCTAAGAAGTCCTGTATTTCAAATAACTATACTCAAGACGGGTCTTTTTTCGTTGGTTTTTGTCATGGCGTGATTTTTTCTTTATATGCCATTATTATTATTATTATTATTATTATTATTATTATTATTATTATTATTATTATTATTATTATTATTATTGGGGAAACAAGTTCCCCATTTCAAGACATGCTACTATGAGTATTTTTAGATTATTATTATTATTATTATTATTATTATTATTATTATTATTATTATTATTATTATTATTATTATTATTATTATTATTATTATTATTATTATTATTATTATTTTGAAACCTGTAATTCACGATTAATTTCCTTCTTTCTCCACGATATAGACAGCTAAAGGACATATTACAATTATTCTTATTTATTCTTACTTAGAGGCCTTTTCCTCCCAGGCGTTCCCCCTCCAATTCCCAGCTTGTAGATTTTGAAAGAAGTTCCTGGTCTTGCATATTTCAGCACACCCTTCTATGACACGCCGTGGTTGACTAATTAATAGGTTCATAATCCACTGTATAGGAGAACAAATAGAATGCGTCGTAACGGAACGTATATATATATATCGGTATATATATATATATATATATATATATATCATTGCTCCTTCTCGTCGAGAATTCAAGTCCTCTGGGACCCGGTTACTGTTATTCCTAATAAGAATAGTTTCTTGTTAAGTAGTACAAACCATTCCACAGAAAATGAGAAGTGAATGCCTTCCGTTTAGTAAAGTAAAGGAGTGTATTTTATATATATATATATATATATATATATATATATATATATATATAAATTAAAAAGTATATATATATAATTTATATAATATATATATATATATATATATATATATATATATATATATATATATATATATATATATATATATATATATATATATATATAATATCTCATATATATATATATATATATATATATATAAATCTCACTAGTAAGAAACAAGCAAGTCAAATCAGCATGGCACAGAGCTGTTGCGTATGAAGGCCGCTTTGCACCCGCTGTACATATATCTCCATCACTTTACCTAAAGTTGCAGTTATATATGCCTGCATATTTTAAAACCACACTCTTCGCTGAGTAGCCATTATTGGTGGCAAAAGCGAGAGTTCCAGAATTATTTTTTAGACATGAGGAGAAAGGACGGTATAGAACGTTTCTCCGCTGACAGTAGTGGTGTGAAAATGACCCCACAGTGTAGAAGCCTTGACGTGAGACAATAACTAACAACAGAATTGAAAGCAATTGTCAGTTCCAGTAGTAAGGTATTCGTATAGCGCACGGAACTATTTGGATTTTATATCCCATTCAGCGGAATGTTAAAAATGACACACCTAGCAAACGTTTGGCTTGGTTATCAAATGGATATTATTAACCGCATTGCAATAGCAAGTTCATATAACCTACACAACTGTCTAACGAAATAAGAGAATGCTTATTGGAAATGATCTGGCCTGAATTTGTGAGAATTGAAGTGCTTGGAAGAGATATCGCCCGTGAAATATCGCTCTTGGTCAAAAATTTATTTACCTTAAATTGATCAAAATTAATCTTTTGAGTTGCCCCGTACTGTTTCCGGATTTTAAGTTTATATTATTATTATTATTATTATTATTATTATTATTATTATTATTATTATTATTATTATTATTATTATTATTATTATTATTCAGAAGATGAACCCTATCATATGGAACAAGCCCCCAAAGGGGCCACTGACTTGAAATTCAAGCTTCCAAAGAATATTAAGGTGTTCATTAGGAAGAAGTCAGAGGAGGTAAAGGGAAATACAGAAAGAAGAGATCTCGCTTATGAAAAAAATGAAAAAATAAATTAATAGATAAAGAATGTATTAAAATGCGAGGAGAATAATATTAGGGTAGCAACGCATTGCATATGAATCTATTCTCAACTCCTAGTTCCTGTTTTGTCATGTGTTCGTTCCTTTATTGACTGCAAAAAACGACAAGAAAAAGACTCTAAAGATAAAACATCGTTATAAAAGTTATTGGTTGTAAGGGCCGTAACTTAGTTAATGGTAACCATTTGTGATATGGAACCTGGAAAAGTTAAGCATTTAGTAGGTCTATTGTAAAAATAGAGGATGAAGGCCACTTGACATATACGTGTGATTCAGGAAATTTATACATGCACACACATTTATATATATATATATATATATATATATATATATATATATATATATATATATATATATATATATATATATATATATATATAAATATATATATACACTATATATACATAGATAATATATGAAGGCACATTCTCTGGCTGCTTGAAGCGTTATCATGGCCAGTTAGCTTTGTTAGAGAAAGAAATGAACAATCAGTTGTCAATGAGCGGCAAAGTAGCGTGGAAATGAGGTTTTTCGTCCTTGAAGATCGTCTTCAAAATGCCAGGTCAAATTTGAGAAGCGTCAAGAGAAGGAGAGAGAAAATTTCTTCACATTTGACTTTCGGTGGTTAGGGTTTTTCATGCTTGCGATAAAACTAGATGATTTCCTCTCTGAAATCTGTGTGTTGAATGAACGACAAATGTGCTTGTATCATTACTACAACGTATTTCAACGGCATTTTAGGTATACTTTTTGAATATAATTTTTAGTGTAATGATATTCAAACAGTATGCTTACATGCCGTTCAAATGTGTTTTAGTGATGATGTAGCTAAAAATATTCAAACAGTTTACTTACATGTTCAAATGTTTTAGTAATGTTACAGCTAAAAATGATATTCAAACAGTATACGTACATACCGTTCAAATATGTTTTTGTAATAATGCAGTAAAAATTATATTCAAACAATGTACTTACATTCCATTCAAATAATACTAAAAATTATATTCAAACAGTATACTTACCTGCCGTTCAAATATGTTTTAGTAATGATACAAATAAAAATGATATTCAAACTGTACATACAGTATAAGTACTTACATGCCGTTCAAATATGTTTTAGTAATGACACAGATACATTTCTTGTTTATTCAACACATAGACTTCAAAGAGGAAATCATCTGGTTTTATTGCAAGCAAATACTCGAGATTTAGACATAAAAAAATTGATGGGAAAATTGGTGTTAATGTGAATCACCTTATTCGGATGAAAATTCTGATGTAGGTTATTATTATTATTATTATTATTATTATTATTATTATTATTATTATTATTATTATTATTATTATTATTATTATTATTATTATTATTATTATTATTATTATTATTATTATTATTATTATTATTATTATTCAGTTGAAACCTATTCATATGGAACAAGCCCACCAAAGGGCCATTGAAATTCAAGCTTCCAAAGAATTCAAGAATAAGTAAGAATATAGTGTTCATTAAAAGAAGAGGTCCCATTTATTAAAAAAAATAATAATAAATAAATAAATAGATATGTATAATGTGACTGGACCATTCCTTAACGTCATTATTTTAAAAAGGCAAAATATTCACCTTTATTTTTCTACGGTTACAAGTTGCCTGTTCATTGTTCTTATAATTATTCTTTTGTTGCCATTTAAATAATATATAAATATTATTATAGCTATTGCTATTTATATTATCAGTCTTATTACGGCATGATATGCGCTAGGTGTATACTCAAGAATATTTCTTCGAAGCTCAGAGAAACGTAATGTAGAACAAAATTACACTCATGATTAGATAAATGAGTAGACTGAAAAGGGAGAAATATTAGAATATGTAGGTTTTTGTTTCCATAACTTTTCTGAATCGACATTCGCAGACGAATTATTCCCGGCTGCTTAAGGTCGAGCCGCAACAGCTCTCTCTCTCTCTCTCTCTCTCTCTTCATAACATTTAAAGTTGTGCATGAGAAAGAAAATATATACTAATGATTAATTTCTTTATTTACCATTGCATTAACTTAATTATTTGGATGAACACTGACAGCGATGTCTATGAAACACTTCAGGAGTAAAAAAAAAAAAAAACTATTGTTTAATTTTATAATTTTTTACTAACAAGTATCAGCTTATATAACTGTTTATAGATCGTTCATGAAAGCTTTTCACTGCTACATCATTTAATGTTTTCGGGATTCTTGCATATTCTGTCTTGAATGTCCGCGTGGCGCTAGCACCCCGGAAGTCCCAATGTGGCTGGCCCTTGTTAGATCACCAATCAGTCATCCAATGTCCGTACTACATGCTGCGATAATGTACCTGTCATGGCCGTCTCCATTTCTGAATGAATTTTATCAGTGACGTCATCGCGATAACCGTGCAAAAATACGGTGTCTGAATATGCATATCACATTTTCCCAGTAGGGGAGTAGTGGCGTCAGTGCATCTCACGCGGTGCACCGTAGGCATTATACTTCAGGTTCTCTTGCAGCGTCCCTTCGGCCCCTGGCTGCAACCTCTTTCATTCATTTACCGTACCTCCGTTCATATTCCCTTTCTTCCATCTGACTTTCCACCCTTTCCTAACAATTGTTTCATAGTGCAGCTGCGAGGTTTCCTTCTTGTTACAGCTTTCAGGCCTTCCGACTGTCTATTTCTCTTTCAGCGCTGAATGACCTGGTCGGTCCCAGCGCTTGGCCTGTGGCCTAAATTCTATATTCCGTTCCATTCCATATCACATTTTATTTTACTCATTACCGATTACGTCTGCCTTTTTGGGCCTCGGGACTCGGTATAGCTTTTTGTGTTTGACTTCGGTCCTCACATGAATTTCTTATAAACTTTCCACCGCATCATTTTGTTTTTAGCCATCCTTCATATATTTTTATGATTAGCACACGCACACCAAGCCAGTTCCTTTACATTTGGACCACGAGTAACTATGAATACATATGCAAATGTATGTTCCTATATACCGGGGGATTACGCGTGGTTCAGTAATTCAGTGATTTAAATCCCATCGTATCTCTGATGATCAAGGTGGTAAGCTGTGTACCTGGTTGTCAACAAGTCTAGTGGGTCGCAGCTAGGTTGAAATAGCTGTAAATCGCAGTAGGCCACTGTCTGAACCACCTTTTCTATCGGGAACAAAACATGTTTCTGTGATTTCAGCTCAGCGGTAATAATTTGATCAGAAAATGACAGAAAATTTAGAAGTGTTGTAGAAAAAAATAAGGCCTCATTCGTATTACTCACTACAGTGTTTTAAGAGCCCACTGAACTCCAGTGTATTATTATTATTATTATTATTATTATTATTATTATTATTATTATTATTATTCAGAAGTTTAAACTTATTCGCATAGAAGAAGCCCACCAAACGGACCACTGGCTTGAAATTCAAGCCTCCAAAGAATATGGTGTTCATTAAGAAGTAAGAGGAGGCAAAAGGAAATAATAAAAGAAGAGATTCCACTTATTACAAAAAGAAAAAATAAATGAATAAATTAATAAATAGATAAAAATATATTAAAATGCAAGGAGAATAGTATTCGGGTAGTAGTACATTGGTAATGTCCTCATTTGACACGTGATTCTCTCGAGTTGTTTTGGGTAATGAATCTATCATTTAACTGCGACCCCGTTCCGATCAATTTTGAATTTACCATTGCTTACACTTATCACTAAAGCTCCGAAATACTGCGGACGTGGAACTTTCAAATAGGCGGAAAGCGACGCCATTGCATTTATGCCAGCGAGGAAATCACTCGCCGTACACAACGAGGTACCAAATGTGCCTGAAAACGATAAGGAAAGACGGGGATTTCGTAATTTTATTTCATTACCCTTTGAAAAAATTTTCCTTGTTGTTGTTACATTAAGCTGCTGTCGCGGCTACATTCATCCTCCCAATGCTGAAATATGGCTGATACGTGTGTAAAAAAAGCTTCCCAGGGTTCACATTCTCTCTAAATTGTTATTTTATTTTTAAGATTATCATAATATTCGTGATAATAAAAGATAACGTTTGCAAGTTGATGTGTATTACAGGCACTTTTTTTTTTTTTTTTGTAAGGTTTGGACTTTATTATGAACCCAGCTAGGCTTTCAGAAAGGGAATTGAAAAATATAGAAAACCATCATCTTGCCGGAAATGGTATATGGAGAAATGGAATGGCATCGAGCGGCCATTGAGGGCAACTGTTCCATCTCTCTCCATCCACCCAGTTTTCCCCGTAGGGGGGTTAGTGCCGTCAGTGCACATCACGTGGTGCACTGTAGGCATTGTTTAAGGGTCTTAGCAGCGTCCCTTCGGTCCCTAGCTGCGACCTCTTTCATTCCTTTTACAGTACATCCGTTCTTATTCTCTTTCTCCCATCTGACTTTCCACCCTCTGCTAACAATTGATTCATAGTGCAACTGCTTTGAGGTTTTCCTCCTGTTACACCTTTCAGACCTTTTACTCTCAGTTTCCCTTTCAGCGCTGAATAACCTCATAGGCCCCAGTGCTTGGCCTTTGGCATATATCTTATAATCTATTCTTCTGTAATCTTTCTTCCAGATCGATCACTCACTGACTCATCGTATTCACTCGCTTTCCCTTTCACCTATCAGTCACCTGGATCACTTATCGGTCGGTTTTATTTATGAGGACCACCGTGGCCCGAAAGGGCAGGTAGACACTCCACTCAGAGATACCTAATGAGGAAAGGCTACAGCTTTTGAGAAAGGACCGGAGGCATTAAAACAGCCCAGATGTACAGTACAGTATATATAATATATATGTATATATACGAGTATATATATTATATGATATTTATATATATATATATATATATATATATATATATATATATAATATATATATATATATATATATATATGTGTGTGTGTGTATATATATACTGTATATATATAATATAATAAAATATATATATATATATATATATATATACAGTATATATATAGTCTAAAAATAAAAAGCGTTATCAAAATGAAATGTATTGTCGTTGTCAAAGCGATTACTCTGAAAGCCGAAAATATAGGAAAAATTTGTCAAAGCGTTCCGATAATTACTCTCAAAATAACAAACCGTCAAAGAAGTTAAGACTACCGTACTGTAAAAGTGGAAAATTAAGTAAAAGGAAAAAATATACGTTGACAGATATCATTTGAGGGAAAAACATGGTCGGATCGGAAAGATATGGTCAAATCGGAAACTACCGTCAAAGTGAAAACTATTGTTAATGTGAAAACTAGTCAGAGTGAAAAACAAGTAAAAAATATGGCCGAAGTTTCTTCGGCGCAACCAGGTTTCCTGTACAGCCGCTACAGCGCATAATCAAGGCCACCGAAAACAGGTCGATCTTTCGGTGGCGTCGGTATATAATCCTGTATGAATCGCGGCCTATGAAACTTTAACTACTGCCCGGTGGTGCCCTATCTTATATCGTTACCAGAAGACGATTATGGCCGACTTCAACCTTAAATAGAATAAAAACTACTGAGGCTAGAGGGCTGGAATTTGGTATGTTTGATGATCGGAGGGTGGATGGTCAACATACCAATTTGCAGCCCTCTACCCTCAGTAGTTTTTAAGACGTAAGAGCTAACAGAAAAAGTGCGGACGGACAGACAAAGCCGGCACAATAGTTTTCTTTAAGAGAAAATTAATAATGTCGAAACCATGTTCAGAAGAATTGTGTCCTCAGACTTGATTATGAAAGAGAAGTATTTATGCCACCTAAAACCATAAGGAAATTGAAAGGAACATTAAATTGATGGTACTGTTTCCAGTAACGGAAAACATATTTTTGTTGACAAAGACTCGGCAAGAATGTACGTATAATGTTAAAAGCTTATGATTAATAATATTCTCCATGGACAAGAAACCTTAAATTTATCTGGAATTCTCTCTCATGTGTATTATATATGTGTATATATATCTAAATTATAAATTATATATATATATATATATATATATATATATATATATATATATATATATATATATATATATATATATATATATATATATATATCCGTATATATATATATATATATATATATATATATATATATATATATATATATATACTAGTGCCGTCAGTGCACCTCACACAGTGCACTGTAGGCATTAATTAAGGTTCTTTTCGACGTCCCTTCGGCCCTAGCTACAACCCCGTTCATTCATTTTCCTGTACCTCTCCTAGCAATTGTTTCATTGTGCAGCTGCGAGGTCTTCCTCCTGTCACGCCTTTCAAACCTATCTACTGTCAATTTCTGAATGAATGACTCCAGAAGATCCTAGCTAGTAGCTACACTCCCGATTCTCAGCTAGTGTTTTGAATTCGGGACCTCTTAACTGAGCCAAACTCGCTGTTTAGTTTATTGGTGAGCTTTCCCCAACAATTAACTTCGTGTTACCACGGTATGTTATTTATTAATAGTTGTTTTATATTTGAGCAGTTATGGAAATAGTTGTAATGCCCTTCTTGATCAGGATTACACAGAAATTGATATCACCTTTTGTATTTGTGTGTTTTGTATACAACATGTACGAGTTTTGGTGTGTCGATGTTATTTAATAGAATTTAGGAATGAAACGGGGTGTTGTGCAGTTAACCTAGGCTGGCTAAAATGTTTTAATATTCCTTAATATAAGGCCAAGAAATTGTGACAGTATATTTTGAGATTACCTGGCTCCAAATCGTCCTGAGTATCATAAAAAAAAAAAAAAAAAAAAAAAAAAATATATATATATATATATATATATATATATATATATATATATATATATATATATATATATATATATATATATATATCGGTAACGTTTCAAATTGACTGATTTTTGCGCGCTGGCGGCGCAGCAACAATGGTCATCGACGAAGAAATATCTTTGTAACAAACGTCAAAAAAAAAAAAAAAATAGCGCTTTATTGTTCCAGCTACGCACAGTTTGCGTTCTGTAGTCAAATTGACGCTAGAACTAATATGCAATGAGAATACGGTAATTTGGTCACATTCAAATCAATCAAAAGTAACTTTACAGCATCTGATATTAGCAGCAAAATTAATAATTCTATGTGAATTTGAAGTCTCGGTTTTGTAGCGATTTTACCCGAATTCCAATATTTTAACACCGTGTTAATTTAAGTGTCTGTTCGTTCATGCATACGTAAAGTATTGACAGAGGAGCGTCACCACCGAATAATCACCCCTATTTGTTGACAAACTCGCGTCAATAAATAACGCCAGCATGTAAATATGGCACCCTATTTGACGAACCATACGCTTGCCCTCCACAATACAATTTTTATTCCTTCGTTATTTCCCCTCATTAGCGAAGATCATATACCAGTCTCGCCGCAGCCTAAAACCACCTCCGTTTTCCGCATCGACACGCTTGAAGTGTCGGGCAGAGCTGATTGTTTCCTTATAGGCTCGGGGATTGTTTTACAAAGAGGCACACTCACGCTCTATTTAGGCTTCTTATTTTTTTCATTTATATCGACGGGTCCCAGGAAGTCATTTCCTCCAGAACTGGATTCGTCGCCGCTAAATTTTTCTTTTTATGGTTTACTGCGAACGTTTGTATACATTTGTTAGCTTTCATTCGATGTTGTCGATCCATTAGCGGTGATTGTTATTTTATCTTTACAAGGTCCAAATGAAAAGGGACCGTCTTCTTTAAAGGAATTGTAAATAATGATCTAGAAAATAAGTCGAAAGATGTCGAGGTATTTTGAATACGGGAGAGACTGTCTGTTCCGCGACTAATTGGAGAAGTTTTTTGCCCCGATAAAAAAAAAATAAACACATCATTAGGAAACAAGATATCGCATCGAAATGAAACTGAAATATATATAAAAAATACGCAAAAGACGCTTAAAGCTTTTGAATACAGTCAACAGTGACCTCATTATTCGCGAGAAATCTCCGAACTTCGAAAGAAAAGCAGGGAAATCAAGAATTAAATTTACGTGACCGACAGATAAGGTATATACCACAGCCAGCCAAGATAAAACACGGCTTTCTCCAATTTTTTGTTCTTCTCCTCCTTTCATTTTGCATGAGGCGAGGACGCCCCCAGCTGTCGTGCGCGGGTAAGTACGTACACACGAAAATAATTGAAAAGGTATCGCATTACAGTCCTCGTATTGAGGCACTTCCAGTAATAAGCCGTCTCATTTGGCTCGTTCCTGTTTCATTTCGCGTGACCGACCCGCCAGCAATCAGGGGGACGCAGAAGGAGAATGCCAAACGGGCTGGCAATTTTGAGAAATGATTTCTGTCTGTTGATGAGTCCGGTCGCCAGGGGGCTTGTGGGTGTTGGGGAGGGCGGGGGGAACGTCCATTGGTCAGACGTTCCCGTAACCATCTTGTTAAAGGCATCTGTGTTGCGTGGAAATGAATACGAAATATGCTTTTGTACGTTTGAGTCCTCTGTGTTCCCATTCAGAAATTGACCATTTACGTATATTGAATCTCTCTCTCTCTCTCTCTCTCTCTCTCTCTCTCTCTCTCTCTCTCTCTCTCTCTCTCTCTCAGACCAAAAATTAATGACTGATTGATAAGCGAACGGGT